>NC_134271.1:153647625-153789273 GCF_031893055.1 Leptodactylus fuscus
ACCGCTTGGAGAGAGCAAATAAGGGTCAAGATTTAGCATAGCACATAGGATAAAAAAACATAAAATCTGTGTGCCCATGTAGAACGTTGTATCACAAAAAGATGTAAGGAGGGAATATAGCTAACCTAGAAAGGTGGGGAGAAGGAGAAAAGGCGAAGATTTTGCAGAAGGGGGAGAAAAAAGAAAAAGGGGGGGGGGGAGTATAAGAAATGAAGCAAAAAGAAGGTGTGTGTGTGGGGGGGGGGGGGGGGGGGGGGGTCAGTCGCCACCTCCCAGACTCAGAGTCTTCCAAGCAGACCATGTCTTTAGGTACTTATCATGTGTCCTGGTCTTCCAGCTGGAGAGTTCCTCAAACCTAGAAACCACATTAACTTTAGCAATCCATTCAAACTTCTTGGGGGGGTCAGTGCTAAGCCATTTTAGTGGGATCAGTTGATTCGCTGCCAGAAGGATGTTATACTATTTTATGTTCCTCCGCACCATTGTTATGTCTATGAGATAAACTGCTGGCTGCACCTTTATATGTGAGTTATAGAAAGATATTAGAAAATGGCTTGCAAATCAATAAAATTGTATCTACCACTTTTATGGAGAATATGTAGTGTTTTCAGTAGAATATACACTGCTCAAAAAAATTAAGGGACCCTCCAATATCACCTCCTAGATCTGAATGAATGAAATCTTCTCATTGAATATTTTTTCTGTACAAAGTTGAATGTGATGACAACAAAATCACACAAAAATCACCAATGGAAATCAGACTTATTAACCAATGGAGGCCTGGATTTGGAGCCCCCCCCCCCCCCCCCAAATTAAATTGGAAAAACACACTACAGGCTGATCCAACTGTGATGTAATGTCCTTAAAACTTGTCATTATGAGGCTGAGTAGTGTGTGTGGCCTCCACGTGCCTGTATGACCTCCCTACAACACCTGGGCATGCTCCTGATGAGGCTGAGTAGTGTGTGTGGCCTCCACGAGCCTGTATGACCTCCCTACAATGTCTGGGCATGCTCCTGATGAGGCTGAGTAGTGTGTGTGGCCTCCACGTGCCTGTATGACCTCCCTACAACACCTGGGTATGCTCCTCATGAGGCTGAGTAGTGTGTGTGGCCTCCACGTGCCTGTATCACCTCCCTTCAACACCTCGGCACCCCACACAAGGGGCTCAGGTAGTGCAGCTCATCCAGGATGGCACATCAATGCGAGCTGTGGCAAAAAGGTTTGCTATGTCTGTCAGCGTAGTGTCCAGAGGCTGGAGGCGCTACCAGGAGACAGGCCAGTACACCAGGCGACATGGAGGGGGCAGTAGGAGGGCAACAACCCAGCAGCAGGACCGCTACCTCTGCCTTTGTGCAAGGAGGAACAGGAGGAGCACTGCCAGAGCCCTGCAAAATGACCTTCAGCAGGCTACAAATGTGCATGTGTCTGCACAAACGGTTAGACACTGACTCCATGAGGATGGTATGAGGGCCCAATGTCCACAGATGGGGGTTGTGCTCACAGCCCAACACCGTGCAGGACACTTGGCATTTGCCATAGAACACCAGGATTGGCAACTTAGCCACTGGCGCCCTGGGCTCTTCACAGATAAAAGCAGGTTCACACTGAGCACATGTGACAGACGTGACAGAGTCTGGAAACACCGTGGAGAGCGATCTGCTGCCTGCAACACCCTTCAGCATGACCAGCAGTGGGTCAGTAAAGGTGTGGGGCCGCACAGCCCTCCATGTGCTCGCCAGAGGTAACCTGACTGCCATTAGGTACTGAGAGGAGATCCTCAGACCCCTTGTGAGACCATATGCTGGTGCGGTTGGCCCTGGGTTCCTCCTAATGCAGGACCATGCCAGACCTCATGTGGCTGGAGTGTCAGCAGTTCCTGCAAGATGGAGGCATTGAAGCTATGGACTGGCCCGCCCGTTCCCCAGACCTGAATCCGATTGAGCACATCTGGGACATCATGTCTCGTTCCATCCACCAATGTCACATTGCACCACAGACTGTCCAGGAGTTGGCAGATGCTTTAGTCCAGGTCTGGGAGGAGATCCCTCAGGAGACCATCCACAACCTCATCAGGAGCATGCCCAGATATTGTAGGGAGGTCGTACAGGCACGTGGAGGCCACACACACTACTCGGCCTCATCAGGAGCATGTCCAGGTGTTGTAGGGAGGTCATACAGACACGTGGAGGCCACACACACTACTCGGCCTCATCAGGAGCATGTCCAGGTGTTGTAGGGAGGTCATACAGACACGTGGAGGCCACACACACTACTCAGCCTCATCAGGAGCATGCCCAGGTGTTGTAGGGAGGTCATACAGGCACGTGGAGGCCACACACACTACTCAGCCTCATCAGGAGCATGCCCAGGTGTTGTAGGGAGGTCATACAGACACGTGGAGGCCACATACACTACTCGGCCGCATCAGGAGCATGCCCAGGCGTTGTAGGGAGGTCATACAGACACGACGAGGTCACACACACTACTTAGCCTCATCAGGAGCATGCCCAGATATTGTAGGGAGGTCATACAGGCATGTGGAGGCCGCACACACTACTCGGCCTCATCAGGAGCATGCCCAGGCGTTGTAGGGAGGTCATACAGACACGACGAGGTCACACACACTACTTAGCCTCATCAGGAGCATGTCCAGGTGTTGTAGGGAGGTCATACAGACACGTGGAGGCCACACACACTACTCGGCCGCATCAGGAGCATGCCCAGGCGGTGTAGGGCGGTCATACAGGCATGTGGAGGCCGCACACACTACTCGGCCTCATCAGGAGCATGCCCAGGCGTTGTAGGGAGGTCATACAGGCCCGTGGAGGCCACACACACTACTCAGCCTCATCAGGAGCATGCCCAGGTGTTGTAGGGAGGTCATACAGGCACGTGGAGACCACACACACTACTCAGCCTCATCAGGAGCATGTCCTGGTGTTGTAGGGAGGTCATACAGGCACGTGGAGGCCACACACACTACTCAGCCTCATCAGGAGCATGCCCAGGTGTTGTAGGGAGGTCATACAGGCACGTGGAGGCCACACACACTACTCAGCCTCATCAGGAGCATGCCCAGGTGTTGTAGGGAGGTCATACAGGCACGTGGAGGCCACACACACTACTCAGCCTCATACTGACATGTTCTAAGGACATTACATCACAGTTGGATCAGCCTGTAGTATGTTTTTCAAATTTAATTTTTGGGGAGCTCCAAATCCAGGCCTCCACTGGTAAATAAATTTGATTTCTATTGATGATTTTTGTGTGATTTTATTGTCATCACATTCAATTTTGTACAGAATAAAGTATTCAATAAGAATGTCATTCATTCAGATCTAGGAGGTGTTATTGGAGGGTCCCATTATTTTTTGAGCAGTGTATATACATTAGAATGTTTTATAGTTTAGAAAGTTCTCACAATTATTATCTAGGTCTTCGGATAAGATGGTTGTCCACCTCACTCCCTTCATTTGGGAAATGAGATACAAGAACTCGGCCTTATCGTAACACATTCCAAGGTCTACTGACAATAATTAGCCAGTATTGTCAGGTGCTCCAGATGGCGACATCAGAGGTTTACACGTGGCGGTCACATGTAACTGCCCATCTTATTCCACGACCAATTATATTGCATATTCTTATATGATGTATTGTGTCATCCTTAAGCCATTATATCCCTATATTATCTATAGCGCAGCTTCAATAAACAGAAGAGAATTATCACAGAGAACTCCTTGTGCTTGTCATTATTCATGTTGGGCCCAATTGATTAATTAAGTTGGACCTCTCCTGACAATCGAGATTGGGACAGCCTGGGTTCCAATGACATGTGACATCTCTACTGAGCGGTGTATCTAATCCTATCCTGTGTGATACTGTATACTGAGCTGTGTATCTAATCCTATCCTGTGTGATATACTGTATACTGAGCTGTGTATCTAATCCTATCCTGTGTGATACTGTATACTGAGCTGTGTATCTAATCCTACCCTGTGTGATACTGTATACTGAGCTGTGTATCTAATCCTATCCTGTGTGATACTGTATACTGAGCTGTGTATCTAATCCTGTCCTGTGTGATACTGTATACTGAGCTGTGTATCTAATCCTATCCTGTGTGATACTGTATACTGAGCTGTGTATCTAATCCTGTCCTGTGTGATACTGTATACTGAGCTGTGTATCTAATCCTATCCTGTGTGATACTGTATACTGAGCTGTGTATCTAATCCTATCCTGTGTGATACTGTATACTGAGCTGTGTATCTAATCCTATCCTGTGTGATACTGTATACTGAGCTGTGTATCTAATCCTATCCCGTGTGATACTGTATACTGAGCTGTGTATCTAATCCTATCCCGTGTGATACTGTATACTGAGCTGTGTATCTAATCCTATCCCGTGTGATACTGTATACTGAGCTGTGTATCTAATCCTATCCTGTGTGATACTGTATACTGAGCTGTGTATCTAATCCTATCCTGTGTGATACTGTATACTGAGCTGTGTATCTAATCCTATCCTGTGTGATACTGTATACTGAGCTGTGTATCTAATCCTATCCTGTGTGATACAGCTGCTGATACATCTCATCTTCTTATTCTTACAGTTTGGCTGATAATGATCTCCCAGACACTTCCTGCACCCAGTTGGCCTCTGTAATAAGGAATAACCAGTCCCTGAAGAGACTTGTCCTGTCTGGTAACCCTCTGTCCGGTCCTCACTTCAGTGACTTGATGGCCGCTCTGTCCAGTCCAGCCTGCAGGATACAGGAATTACAGTGAGTATAAGAGATGTGTACAGGAGGAGACATGTGGGGACAAGTTATACAGGGATGTTATCCTATTATATACTCTGCACCCTGTTATATATAGTCTCACACCACGTGACTGATGAGACTAGAGCTGCACTTCGGTGACACCAAGAAGCAGATGGAGTCCAATCCAACTCGTAGATGAAACAGAGTAAAAGGTGTAATTCATACAAATAGATCACAGGTTACAGTGCAAAAGGTAAACAAGGTTAGAATAACACAGAATATACATGACAGATGTGACGTGTTAATCTGAAGGGAGTGAGAGCGGGTGTGAAGGTGGAGTTAGTGCTCTCCCCTCATGTTACCACAGCCTGCTTATATAGGCGGAGGACGCTTTACCCTCATCCAGGCTACTTCCCCATAAGGATAAGTGTAGGTACGACCCCTCCATGTTCTCCGGATCGTTCCTTGGTTGACCATAGCCCTAGGTTTGGCTACAATGATGTGCTGATAACGAGACTATTTTTTACCTCCACCAGCCCCTCCATCTGTCATGGATGACATGCTGCACACAAATGCTACTCCATCACCTCCTCCATTCATACACTCTTTAACCCCTTAGTGACCAGCCTGTTTTGGACCTTAATGACCAAGCCACATTTTGGAAATTTGCCCTGTGTGACTTTATCAGTGAATAATTCTGTAACAGTATTAGGCATCCAAGCGATTCTGATATTGTTTTTTCGTGACATGTTGTACTTTACTGAGAAGGTAAAATTAGACTGATATAACTTGTGTAAATTTATTAAAAAACTCGCAAATGATGAAAATTTTTAAAATGTTTC
This sequence comes from Leptodactylus fuscus, assembly GCF_031893055.1. Lineage (NCBI taxonomy): Eukaryota > Metazoa > Chordata > Amphibia > Anura > Leptodactylidae > Leptodactylus > Leptodactylus fuscus. The sequence continues at coordinate 153,653,234 of NC_134271.1, forward strand.
AAGGTTTTCCATTTTCAGCTGCGATATCTCACATATACACAATAATACAGGGCAAAAAAGTTAGTAGTTATAGACTTCCAAATGTTCCTTTTGTGTTTCAAGCATATTTGAAATAATTTTAGCATATTTGAGTGACAATTTACAAGTTTATCGAGTTTATAAGCAAATTTTGGAAATTTGGAGTATGTGATTTTTTTCCTGTACCAAGCGATGTTTGCAGACAGGAATAGGCGGCCTAATGACAGAAACTCCCATGAAATGACCCAATTTGTAAAACTCGCCCCCTTCAGGTATCTTTGAGGGGTACAGTGAGCATTTTGATCAAACAAATATTGTTTTGCAAGAATTCCTTTCTAATCTTAGTGTACCGTCACTCGGTCAAGGCGTTCGGTGCCAGGAAAAGGCTTCTCATAGCCATAATATACATACACTCACCGGCCACTTTATTAGGTACACCATGCTAGTAACGGGTTGGACCCCCTTTTGCCTTCAGAACTGCCTCAATTCTTCGTGGCATAGATACAACAAGGTGCTGGAAGCATTCCTCAGAGATTTTGGTCCATATTGACATGATGGCATCACACAGTTGCCGCAGATTTGTCGGCTGCACATCCATGATGCGAATCTCCCGTTCCACCACATCCCAAAGATGCTCCTCTATTGGATTGAGATCTGGTGACTGTGGAGGCCATTGGAGTACAGTGAACTCATTGTCATGTTCAAGAAACCAGTCTGAGATGATTCCAGCTTTATGACATGGCATTGCATTATCCTGCTGAAAGTAGCCATCAGATGTTGGGTACATTGTGGTCATAAAGGGATGGACATGGTCAGCAACAATACTCAGGTAGGCTTTGGCGTTGCAACGATGCTCTATTGGTACCAAGGGGCCCAAAGAGTGCCAAGAAAATATTCCCCACACCATGACACCACCACCACCAGCCTGAACCGTTACCGATACAAGGCAGGATGGATCCATGCTTTCATGTTGTTGACGCCAAATTCTGACCCTACCATCCAAATGTCGCAGCAGAAATCGAGACTCATCAGACCAGGCAACGTTTCCAATCTTCAATTGTCCAATTTCGATGAGCTTGTGCAAATTGTAGCCTCAGTTTCCTGTTCTTAGCTGAAAGGAGTGGCACCCGGTGTGGTCTTCTGCTGCTGTAGCCCATCTGTAGCCTCAAAGTTGGACGTACTGTGCGGCGTTCAGAGATGCTCTTCTGGCTACCTTGGTTGTAACGGGTGGCTATTTGAGTCACTGTTGCCTTTCTATCAGCTCAAACCAGTCTGGCCATTCTCCTCTGACCTCTGGCATCAACAACGCATTTCCGCCCACAGAACTGCCGCTCACTGGATGTTTTTTCTTTTTCGGACCATTCTCTGTAAACCCTAGAGATGGTTGTGCGTGAAAATCCCAGTAGATCAGCAGTTTCTGAAATACTCAGACCAGCCCTTCTGGCACCAACAACCATGCCACGTTCAAAGGCACTCAAATCACCTTTCTTCCCCCCCATACTGATGCTCGGTTTGAACTGCAGGAGATTGTCTTGACCATGTCTACATGCCTAAATGCACTGAGTTGCCGCCATGTGATTGGCTGATTAGAAATTAAGTGTTAACGAGCAGTTGGACAGGTGTACCTAATAAAGTGGCCGGTGAGTGTACATACATACATACATACATACATACATATACATCTGACCTGGACACATTCCAAGCTTCCACCTTCCACAATACTCCACCGACAAACTGAAGAAGGTCTGTATATGACCGAAACGTCTTTTGTCGGATGTAAATAAAAGTTCACAGTATTTGGAAGCATAAATTCGAGTGCAGGAAATTCAGTTTTGCAAGAATTATTACAAATGATGAAAAAAATTGCATTTTCATTTTCTTCAAATATGTGTCATTTTAAAGCCAGTTTTTTTGCGCACAACACATCAAAATGAAAAAACACACCCCAAAATATATCACCCCACTTCTCCCGTGTTAAAAAATGTACACTTTGTGTCCTTAGTCCTATGTACGCACATACAGGAGGGCCCAAGAGGTAGGGAGGACCAAATGGATTGCAAAACACAAATTTGGCTTGCAGATATTTTAGGCCCATTGCACATTTGAATAAGTTTTGAGTTACCAAAGCAATTGAAAACCCCCATAAATGACCCCATTTTATAAACTACAACCCTTAAGGTATTCATTGAGGAGTGAGTACTTTGACCCCATAAGTGTTTATAAAATTTGCGTCAAACAAAAAAATTCATTTTTTTTACACAAAAGTGTCATTTTATAGGCAGGTTTTTTGCACACAACACATGAAAATGAATAAAAACACCCTAAAATAGATGACCCCATTTCTCCTGTGTTCAAAAATGTACACTTTGTGGCCTTAATCCTATGTACGGACGCACGGTAGGGCCCAAAAAGATGGGAGCAACAAGTGGATTTCAAGACACAAATTGTGCTTGCAGATATTTCAGGCCCATTGCGCATTCAAAGAAGATTTGAGTTACCAAAACAATTGAAAACCCCAATAAATGACCCCATTTTATAAACACAGCAATAACATACCATGTGAGGGAGGGTCCCCTCCAAACAAAAATAACCAAGATAATAGATTATTATACACCAATGGGCAACAAAAGAAAAATACAACACAATGTGACACAGAACACTATAACAAAGTCCTTAGAAAAAGAACTAGAGGCTGCAGAGAAGGAAGGAGAGGCAAAATAGATGAAGAAACACTGAGCCCCAGTCCCAAAAGGAACAGAGTTTAGGGACATGGATCTTCAATGTATCCAAGTATGAACTTTCATCAGCTGAAACCAGTCTCTTGTCTAGAGGACTATCCTTCTGCCCCACTCAAAAAGTGGATGATTTACAATGATACAATGATCTAAATAGATACATTAGGAAACTTACACTTAATAGACATTTCCATATAGTTCAGGATTCTCAACATCAAAAGATTGAAAGAATTGAGTCTGCTGAAACTTCAACAATGGGGGATATTATATATCCAAACGCCACTGAAATCAAACCACCATCCACCTTTTACCCGTTGCATCATAAGGGTCATAATATTGAGACGTTTTTTTCTCTAGTCTCAAATGATTTTAAAAAACTCACCAATCATAGTGAGGTTCCCTCAAACCTCACTCATGATGAAAAGAAAGCCTTAAAATCCCTTAAAAACAATTCAGATATAATAATAATCAGAAATGCAGATAAAGGGGGAGGAGTGGTTGTGCAAAATAAAAAATGTTACATTCAAGAAGCTAATAGAATTTTAGCAGATACTAACTATTCTATTAAATTGGATTCGGATCCCGCACAATCTCATTTATAAAAGTACCTACTACTTGTTAATAAAGCTCATGCAGAAGACATTCTGCCTAAAAAAGAGGAGTATCTACATATCAAAGATCCAACAATAAGTTTATTCTATCACTTACCTAAAATACACAAAGACCCCCTCAATCCACCTGGTAGGAGAAAAATCCCCCCACAGTTTGTTACACAATTTCTCCTGAACACGGCAATACCCCATATGTGGCCATAATCTGCTGTATGGGGACATGGCGGGGCTCAGAATGGAGAGAGCGCTATTTGGCTTTTGGAGGGCAGATGTTGCTGGAATAGTTTTCAGGTGCCAGGTCACATCTGCTGAGCCCCTAAAGTACCAATACAATGGAAACCCCCTAAAAGTGACCCCATTTTAAAAACTACACCCATCAAAGAATGTATCAAGGGGTATTATCATTTTGAGGCTAAAAATGCTTCCCAAAAATTAATGTACAAAATGAAAATTTAAATTTTGAAAGAAATCTGCCATTTCGGTGCCCAGTACGTTGCCCCCACTTTGTGTTGTCAGAGACCTGCACTCCTAAAACTATTAAGGGGCCATCCCGAGGGGCAAAAAATGATATATGTGGGTATAAACTGCTGCTTGGGCACACAGCAGGGCTCAGAAGGGAAGGAGCACTGAACTTTTTAGCTTTTGGGGTACAGATTTAGAGGGACCCTCTGGGCGCCATGTTGTTTTGGCAGAGCCCTGGAGGTGCCAGTAAACTGGAATTCCCCAAGAAGTGACCCCATTTTGTAGGGGCAATTTTAGGGTCTCTCCAGATGTGACATGGTGTCCAAAAACCAACAATCCAAATCTGCACTCCAAAAGCACATATCGCTCCTTCACATCTGCGCCCTGCTGTGTACCCAAATGGCGGTGTATGCCGACATGTATGACACTGGTGTACCCCGGATAACGGACTTAATGTCATATGTGGCACAGAAGGGAAGGAGCGCTATTTTGGTTTTTGGAGCACAGTTTGGTTTTTGGACGTCACTTTTGCAAAGCCCCTGAATTGCCAATAAAGTGGAATCCGCAGACATGTCACCCCATTTTGGACAATACCCCACTGATGGGATTTATAAAGTGGTGTAGCGAGCGTTTTTAACCCTTGAGTGTTGCATTTATTTAGTTTCCAGAAATGAAATTGCAGCTGATAATGAGAAGTTAAAAATGAAATTTTTCCAGAGATTCGCCATTTCAGTGCCCAATATGTTGTGCCCGACTTATGTCAGCAGAGACACACACTCCAAAAACTGGTAAGCGGGTATCCCGGGCACAACAGCTTTTAGAGCGTTCATCTCTGATACAAGGCGGGCACAACATATTACACACTGAAATGACGGATTCCTGGAAAAATTGTCATTTTCACCTCTCACCTCACTGCGTATTCATTTATGGATAATAAGTTATAGCAACACTTGGGGGTTAAAAATGCTCTCTGTACCCCTGGAGAAATCCTTCAGGGGTGTAGTTTCCAAAATAAGGTCACATATCAGGGGATTCCACTTTACTGGCGTTTCAGCTCTGCAAAAGTGTCATGGCATCCAAAAACCCAATAACCCTTCTTCCTTTCTGTGTCCGGCTGTGCCCTAATATCAGTATATACCACATATGACATTACATACGTTATCCGGGGTACACCAGTGTCATACATGTGTCCTAATATCAGTATATACCACATATGACATTACGTACGTTATCCGGGGTACACCAGTGTCATACATGTGCCCTAATATCAGTATATACCACATATGACATTACGTACGTTATCCCGGTTACACCAGTGTCATACATGTGCCCTAATATCAGTATATACCCCATATGAAATTACGTACGTTGGGGCCACACGGTGGCTCAGTGGTTAGCACTGCAGCCCTCCTGGTGTTCAAATCCCGCCAAGGGCATAAAACCATCTGCAAGGAGTTTGTATGTTCTCCCCGTGTTTGCATGGATTTCCATCCCATATTTCAAAAGACATACTGATAGGGAAAAAAATGTACATTGTGAGCTCTACACTCACCGGCCACTTTATTAGGTACACCTGTCCAACTGCTCGTTAACACTTAATTTCTAATCAGCCAATCACATGGCGGCAACTCAGTGCATTTAGGCATGTAGACATGATCAAGACAATCTCCTGCAGTTCAAACCGAGCATCAGTATGGGGAAGAAAGGTGATTTGAGTGCCTTTGAACGTGGCATGGTTGTTGGTGCCAGAAGGGCTGGTCTGAGTATTTCAGAAACTGCTGATCTACTGGGATTTTCACGCACAACCATCTCTAGGGTTTACAGAGAATGGTCCGAAAAAGAAAAAACATCCAGTGAGCGGCAGTTCTGTGGGGGGCGGAAATGCGTTGTTGATGCCAGAGGTCAGAGGAGAATGGCCAGACTGGTTCGAGCTGATAGAAAGGCAACAGTGACTCAAATAGCCACCCGTTACAACCAAGGTAGCCAGAAGAGCATCTCTGAACGCCGCACAGTACGTCCAACTTTGAGGCTACAGATGGGCTACAGCAGCAGAAGACCACACCGGGTGCCACTCCTTTCAGCTAAGAACAGGAAACTGAGGCTACAATTTGCACAAGCTCATCGAAATTGGACAATTGAAGATTGGAAAAACGTTTCCTGGTCTGATGAGTCTCGATTTCTGCTGCAACATTCGGATGGTAGGGTCAGAATTTGGCGTCAACAACGTGAAAGCATGGATCCATCCTGCCTTGTATCGGTAACGGTTCAGGCTGGTGGTGGTGGTGTCATGGTGTGGGGAATATTTTCTTGGCACTCTTTGGGCCCCTTGGTACCAATTGAGCATCATTGCAACGCCAAAGCCTACCTGAGTATTGTTGCTGACCATGTCCATCCCTTTATGACCACAATGTACCCAACATCTGATGGCTACTTTCAGCAGGATAATGCAATGCCATGTCATAAAGCTGGAATCATCTCAGACTGGTTTCTTGAACATGACAATGAGTTCACTGTACTCCAATGGCCTCCACAGTCACCAGATCTCAATCCAATAGAGGAGCATCTTTGGGATGTGGTGGAACGGGAGATTCGCATCATGGATGTGCAGCCGACAAATCTGCGACTGCAACTGTGTGATGCCGCCATCATGTCAATATGGACCAAAATCTCTGAGGAATGCTTCCAGCACCTTGTTGTATCTATGCCACGAAGAATTGAGGCAGTTCTGAAGGCAAAAGGGGGTCCAACCCATTACTAGCATGGTGTACCTAATAAAGTGGCCGGTGAGTGTATGTGGGGCTCACAATCTACATAAAAAAAAAAAAATTACATACGTTATCCTGGTACACCAGTGTTATACATGTGCCCTAATATCAGTATATACCACATATGACATTACGTCCGTTATCCCGGGTACACCATGTCATACATGTGCCCTAATATCAGTATATACCACATATGACATTACATACGTTATCCTGGGTACACCATGTCATACATGTGCCCTAATATCAGTATATACCACATATGACATTACGTACGTTATCCTGGATACACCAGTGTCATACATGTGCCCTAATATCAGTATATACCACATATGACATTACGTCCGTTATCCGGGTACACCAGTGTCATACATGTGCCCTAATATCAGTATATACCACATATGACATTATGTCCGTTATCCCGGTTACACCAGTGTCATACATGTGCCCTAATATCAGTATATACCACATATGACATTACGTCCATTATCCGGGGTACACCAGTGTCATACATGTGCCCTAATATCAGTATATACCACATATGACATTACGTATGTTACCCTGGGTACACCAGTGTCATACATGTGCCCTAATATCAGTATATACCACATATGACATTACGTACGTTATCCCGGTTACACCAGTGTCATACATGTCCCCTAATATCAGTATATACCACATATGACATTACGTACGTTATCCGGGGTACACCAGTGTCATACATGTGCCCTAATATCAGTATATACCACATATGACATTACGTACGTTATCCGGGGTACACCAGTGTCATACATGTGCCCTAATATCAGTATATACCACATATGACATTACGTACGTTATCCGGGGTACACCAGTGTCAGGGTGGTCTCAATGGGACCATTTAAGTATATTGGATGGATTCCAAATTACGTCACACTCCGGAGCGTCAGTGATGCAATGACACAGAAACAAGATGAATCTGAGCTAAATCATAAAGTTTATTGAACAAATCATCTCTTCTTATACCCAAAGAAGTGGGCGTACATACAGGGTGTATTATAGAGTAATCATGAATTCGGTAGGCGTATATGGGTGTGTCATTGAGTAATCATTAACTGTTAGGATTCTATACATGAGTATTACAAGAATATCCCACCCCTAATCATGAATATTCTAACTGTTCTGACATCTGATGACGAGGTTAACTCAGTGCACATTACGTAGTGTATGTTTTAGTCACCTTACTGCGTGGCATAACAAAGTCTATTCTGACATTGGTTTTTCCATTAGTCTCATCTTAAACTATTTTAATAACCATCTTATCACTTTATTCCAGCCACTTTATTACTCTGTTTATTATGGGGTGCGGCATTATGTCTGCAAATATTCTGATTAATATGAAATACAGGTCAAGCTGACCTGGAGATGCATGTTACAAGCTTAAGTTATTGACAGAATGTATACACATATAGGGAATATATATGAACGTATTGATTTCCCTATCAATCCCTCCTTTTGAGAACAGATATGAGACCTCCCTCATCCACAAGTACTTCAATAGCAAGAAGCTATTGTCGGGCCTTCCCGAATTCCCTGAAGGTATGGGAAGGATCATATCTTATTCTCACTTATAGCATTTCACATTTAATCATCATTGCAGGGCTTTGATTCCAAACACATAGTTGTATCAGTCAATCTATGACAAAGTCCTTGATTGCAGGAAATTCAGCAGTATCCACAGGTAACAAGTATTGCCGCTACGACTGCCACCGAGACGAAAAGGCTTGACATTAGGCCACTCCATTTTCCAAACCAGGTTTGCAGCCAATCAGTGAAGGGGTTGTCAATGCCTGAGTTTTCAGCCACCTCTTCAGACAGGGATGTAAGACCCTCTAGCGCTCTAGTGACTCTTCCATCAGGGGCTGTATTATTCGGGATAAAAGTACAACCATTAATGTCAATAATTTTGCAAACCCCTCCTTTTTCTACTAATAACTTCTCTAAAACTACTCTATTCCTCCCTGTTATCAAAGAAATTAGATCAAATTGTTCAGCTATTTCCTCTATGAATCTAAGCTGATTGTAGAAAATATCATTTATAAGCCGTATGGTCATCACAGTGTCATTTTGGGTTATCAGCCCGTCGGTCGTCTCCCCTTTTTGGAGCGAGGTTACTAGAATCATCAGAAACAGGATCATTCTTTTGCTACAGGGCTTATAGTGGCTTGCATGAATCCAAGTGGCCTTCCCCTCAAGTGGCGGTAGTAAGGAGGACTTGGAAAGGACCATCAAACCTGGAATAGAATCATAAGCTTGTTTATGCACAAGGGAGAGTCTCTTCTGGAGGCTCCGGACATAACTGATGAAATTGTCACAGTGTATAGGCCTAGCCTAGTGTCTGTGGGAAATACAAGCCTAGCCTTGATGCTGACCTGAATAAAACCTTTAATAGGAGACAATTTCTTTATTTTTCCATTGGCGTGTACCCTATAGAAAATGACCCCAATGGCAAGCACTCTGTGCAGGGTTTCCCTAATTTCTCACTTGCTTTCTGACTTTTTAAGCTTTAGGGTATCATTCAGTCTCTCCACTTTTTCCCTAGTTTGTGGATGAAAAGATGTATGAAATGCTTGTGTGACCCCCAACATTTGCATAACATTTTGCATTACCTCTCCTGTAAAACGGATACCTCTGTCAAATTTTATGGCTTCAGATCCACACCTACAGAAAACCTCCAATATCAGTTTCTTTGCAGTGGCTCTTGCAATGGCTTTTGGCATTGGTGGCCGGACGCCTTCCCCTGCGAAAAGATCAACACACACAAAAACATACTCATACATGCCTACCTTAGGTAGTTGTATGAAGTCAATCTGCAGTCATTGAAATGGGTAGAGGGTTTTTGGTGCATGAATCTGGGGCACCTTAACTATACTACCTGGATTGTGTTGTATACATGTGTGTATATGTCATCCATGTTTTGTGTAAATGTGTTGGCAACCACTGAAAACTCAGGTGTGAAACATTGCTTCTCCACCAAAACACAAATAGCATTTTTAGACAGGTGGGTCGTACCGTGAACAGCTACAAGGACCTTGGCAGGCATACCCGCAATCCCACCTTCCACAGACCTTCATTGTCCTGAGCTCCAGCCTTTGACCAGACCTTTCATCTCTTCCCCCGGTGTTTCCCAAGTTAGAGCCTGTAAAGGTACTTGAGTCCATCTGGTTACACTCAGTACTCACCATGATCAGCGGAGGTGTTCCTGGGGTGTCCTTTCACCTTGGTTTCCTTGCTGCTTTTGTTTGCACCTTGTCTCTGCCTCATTGGTGGCTTTGTGTGTGCCTTTACCTTTCCTTACAGCTACTTCTTTTAGAAGCATCAGGGTTTCCATCAACTGTTTAATGAGACTCCCATGTTTAATACAGGTACCTGCTGTTGTAATGAAATCTCTTGCCCTCCATATGGGTCCATAGTCATGGGCAACTCTAAAATCATACCTGAAGTCAGTGTATATGTTGTACTGTTTACCTTCTGACCCTCTAAGCAATTCAATGAGCGCCATCAGCTCCATCTCCTGTGCAGACATATGAGGAGGGAGTGGTTCTGCTGTGACTACCTCATGTTGTGTGATCTCTGTATACCCAGTGTAGAACCGTCCATCTTCACCAATGTTTCTTGAGCCATCTACAAAAAAACTCAACATCTGAATTAATGAGAGGTACATTAAAAACATGTGAAAAACCTAATTTTCCCTGAGTCATGGTCTATAAAATCAACAAATGAAGAAAAATAATGATTTTCCTTGTCCCATTTCCCCCCCTTTTGAATCCATTGCACCAATAGGAATTAGAGCAGCTGGGTTCAAAAGCAAGTACTGTATCTCTTTAAGGTTACAAGATTTTGTAGGCTTTATTGCAGCAGAAGGAATTAATTCTGTGATATATTTCCCTATTGCTGGATGTTACTTCACTATAAGGGACTTTGCTCTTAGCTTTACCACTGGAGAAACTGGCATATGCCCAATATCAATATCAGGGACTTTGACCACAGGGACTTACTGTAATGCTGGATTGTCAGGTGGGGCTGTATACACTGTATACATCTATATACCCTGTACTGTATCTACTCTTAATAAATTAACAGGTGACTTATCACTGACTATAGTCTATCAATCTGGTCATACATATATGAGTAATTACAATTTGTGGTACATTGATACAGGATCCTATTGTGAGTTCTAGGATGAGACACCTTCCCCTGAACTTTACCTTTATGTGGGGACCTACAGTGACGCTTGGTGTGTCCCATCTTCTCACAGTTATAATACTCAAGACACCTACATGCTTTCCTGGCTGGGTTGTATTCCAGGAATTGTAGATTCTCCCATTTTCTCTATTGTGTCCATAACTGATTGCATTATAGATTCAGCATTTATTTCCCTTTAAGATGGACTCTAGATCTGCCCATGTAAATGTTGTTCACCCACAATCTGTCTATAGAAGCCCCTTTACAAACCAAATGAGTCTGGTACATTCTTGAGTAGCCCCCTTTTATCCTTTAGACCCCATGGTTTATAATGAGATCTTGGTTCCTCCCCCCCCCCCCTTTTTGGCAAAACATTATTTACACCAATCATGGTTTTGCTATCCATACACACAAGTCCATCCTCCTGGTCCTGTTGCAACAGGAGACATGAGATGGTGGAGGAACTTTACATTTGCTATTTTTCTCATATATTATACCTTCCAAAGTCTTTCAAAGTCTTTCAAATATCTTTCATTACCTCAAACCAAACTTCCTTTTCTGACCAACTTATTGTCATTAACCCATTAATCAGCACTAAAGCTGATCGTCAGCTCACTAATGAATCACTTCACATTTCTAGAACTTGCAATAACTTAATAACTTACTTGAATCTTTCTTTCATAACAACTTTGCATGCACACATAACACTATCTCACAAGCATCACAAGCCTTACCCCCTTCAGGTTCCTGCTGGCTAGGTACATTTCCCATGTTTGCACTTTCCTCTATGCCCACCTCTGGTTGAAATATAAACCTCTGTGTCTCTCAGTACTGTATACCACTACCGTACTCTATAAGATGCCACAGATACTGTATCCTCCTGATCTAACTCCCACTCCAGGCGTTTTCTCCCACCCAATAGCTCACAAAGTGCTTGCTGGGCCCAAGAACAGTTCAGCGACCCCTTTGGCCAATCGTGACTTCCTAAATTTCAGTCACCTTCCAGTCGCTGATCACCGCCCGAGGAGCTAGATACGGTACAGATATCAGGCTACTTTCCGCATAACAATAGATTCTATATATCAACCAGAGGGTGAAGCAAACTAATGCTAAACAAAACAAGAACAACCTAAAACCTTTCAAATTCTCCTGAAATCATGTGAGATAGCGTCGTGCGTACTACAAGACAAACAATGACAAACGTAGGACAAACATAAGACAAGACTTATCCTCTGATCTCTAATTATCTCTTATTGTCCCCAAGAGGAGGTATCTGGCATGTAGGATCACCCATCAGGGGCACTCTTTCCCAGCCCCACCGGACACACTAGTCTGATCCCAGGAAGAGTTGGTCTTTATGGTAGACCCCAACAGACCATTCCATACCCTCTAGGTATTAGGCAGACTCATACATTCACACAGCCGTTACACGTTAGACATAACAAAACAGTAATACATAGAGCTATCCAATCCAATATACCATTAAGTATCAAGAATGATATTCTACGGTTCTTTGCCAAATAATATGGGCTGGAAGTACAAAAGACAGACTATAGCATACCTTCAGATCCGGTCCAGAGTTAGAAGACCCCCGGAAACACAGAGATATTGTAAGTAAGAAGCAATGGTTCTTACCTCACCGGTGATTGTCTGTGTGTCCTTTGATCCTCAACTCTGTTATTGCCGGGTCTCAAGATATTGAGGTCTTTTGCCTTTGCCAGCCCCACGTTGGGCGCCATTTACTGTCACGGTGGTCTCAATGGGACCATTTAAGTATATTGGATGGATTCCAAATTACGTCACACTCCGGAGCGTCAGTGATGCAATGACACAGAAACAAGATGAATCTGAGCTAAAGCATAAAGTTTATTGAACAAATCATCTCTTCTTATACCCAAAGAAGTGGGCGTACATACAGGGTGTATTATAGAGTAATCATTAACCCGGTAGGCGTATATGGGGGTGTCATTGAGTAATCATTAACCGTTAGGATTCAGCAATTTCTATACATGAGTATTACAAGAATATCCCACCCCTAATCATGAATATTCTAACTGTTCTGACATCTGATGACGAGGTTAACTCAGTGCACATTACGTAGTGTATGTTTTAGTCACCTTACTGCGTGGCATAACAAAGTCTATTCTGACATTGGTTTTTCCATTAGTCTCATCTTAAACTATTTTAATAACCATCTTATCACTTTATTCCAGCCAATTTATTACTCTGTTTATTACGGGGTGTGGCATTATGTCTGCAAATATACTGATTAATATGAAATACGGGTCAAGCTGACCTGGAGATGCATGTTACAAGCTTAAGTTATTGAAAGAATGTATACACATATAGGGAATATATATGAACGTATTGATTTCCCTATCACCAGTGTCATACATGTGCCCTAATATCAGTTTATACCCACATATGACATTACGTCCGATATCCCGGGTACACCAGTGTCATACGTGTCATACATGTGGCATAGATTGCAGCTTGGGCGCACAGCAGGGCGCAGAAGGGAAGGAGCGCTATGTGGCTTTTGGAGCACAGATTCAGATGTTTGGTATCTGGACGCCATGTCATGTTTGTAGAGCCTGTAAAGGTACCAGAAAAGTGGATTCCCCAAAGGAGTGACCCCATTTTGAAAACTGCACCCCTCAAAGAATTTATCAGGGGGTGTAGTGAGTATTAGTATCCCAGACGTGACTGCACAGCGGATGGTGAAGAGGGAACATATAAGCTGTGCGGAGAACATTGCAGACACCAAATTCCCTACTATGTCCCAGTAGCTCCTATAATTGGGGGAGTCACTCTGGGGGTCACTTTGGGGGTGTATCTAATCCTCTAATGTGTGATACTGTATACTGAGCTGTGTATCTAATCCTATCCTGTGTGATACTGTATACTGAGCTGTGTATCTAATCCTATCCTGTGTGATACTGTATACTGAGCTGTGTATCTAATCCTATCCTGTGTGATACTGTATACTGAGCTGTGTATCTAATCCTATCCTGTGTGATACTGTATACTGAGCTGTGTATCTAATCCTATCCTGTGTGATACTGTATACTGAGCTGTGTATCTAATCCTATCCTGTGTGATACTGTATACTGAGCTGTGTATCTAATCCTATCCTGTGTGATACTGTATACTGAGCTGTGTATCTAATCCTATCCTGTGTGATACTGTATACTGAGCTGTGTATCTAATCCTATCCTGTGTGATACTGTATACTGAGCTGTGTATCTAATCCTATCCTGTGTGATACTGTATACTGAGCTTTGTATCTAATCCTATCCTGTGTGATACTGTATACTGAGCTTTGTATCTAATCCTATCCTGTGTGATACAGTACACTGAGCTGTGTATCTAATCCGATCCTGTGTGATACTGTATACTGAGCTGTATCTAATCCTATCCTGTGTGATACTGTATACTGAGCTGTGTATCTAATCCTATCCTGTGTGATACTGTATACTGAGCTGTGTATCTAATCCTATCCTGTGTGATACTGTATACTGAGCTGTGTATCTAATCCTATCCTGTGTGATACTGTATACTGAGCTGTGTATCTAATCCTATCCTGTGTGATACTGTATACTGAGCTGTGTATCTAATCCTATCCTGTGTGATACTGTATACTGAGCTTTGTATCTAATCCTATCCTGTGTGATACTGTATACTGAGCTGTGTATCTAATCCTATCCTGTGTGATACTGTATACTGAGCTGTGTATCTAATCCTATCCTGTGTGATACTGTATACTGAGCTGTGTATCTAATCCTATCCTGTGTGATACTGTATACTGAGCTGTGTATCTAATCCTATCCTGTGTGATACTGTATACTGAGCTGTGTATCTAATCCTATCCTGTGTGATACTGTATACTGAGCTGTGTATCTAATCCTATCCCGTGTGATACTGTATACTGAGCTGTGTATCTAATCCTATCCCGTGTGATACTGTATACTGAGCTGTGTATCTAATCCTATCCTGTGTGATACTGTATACTGAGCTGTGTATCTAATCCTATCCTGTGTGATACAGCTGCTGATACATCTCATCTTCTTATTCTTACAGTTTGGCTAGTAATGATCTCCCAGACACTTCCTGCACCCAGTTGGCCTCTGTAATAAGGAATAACCAGTCCCTGAAGAGACTTGTCCTGTCTGGTAACCCTCTGTCCGGTCCTCACTTCAGTGACTTGATGGCCGCTCTGTCCAGTCCAGCCTGCAGGATAGAGGATATAGAGTGAGTATAAGAGATGTGTACAGGAGGAGACATGTGGGGACAAGTTATACAGGGATGTTATCCTATTATATACTCTGCACCCTGTTATATATAGTCTCACACCACGTGACTGATGAGACTAGAGCTGCACGTCGGTGACACCAAGAAGCAGATGGAGTCCAATCCAACTCGTAGATGAAACAGAGTAAAAGGTGTAATTCATACAAATAGATCACAGGTTACAGTGCAAAAGGTAAAGAAGGTTACAATAACACAGAATATACATGACAGATGTGACGTGTTAATCTGAAGGGAGTGAGAGCGGGTGTGAAGGTGGAGTTAGTGCTCTCCCCTCATGTTACCACAGCCTGCTTATATAGGCGGAGGACGCTTTACCCTCATCCAGGCTACTTCCCCATAAGGATAAGTGTAGGTACGACCCCTCCATGTTCTCCGGATCGTTCCTTGGTTGACCATAGCCCTAAGTTTGGCTACAATGATGTGCTGATAACGAGACTATTCATTACCTCCACCCAATATCCCACCAGCCCCTCCATCTGTCATGGATGACATGCTGCACACAAATGCTACTCCATCACCTCCTCCATTCATACACTCTTTAACCCCTTAGTGACCAGCCTGTTTTGGACCTTAATGACCAAGCCACATTTTGGAAATTTGCCCTGTGTGACTTTATCAGTGAATAATTCTGTAACAGTATTAGGCATCCAAGCGATTCTGATATTGTTTTTTCGTGACATGTTGTACTTTACTGAGAAGGTAAAATTAGACTGATATAACTTGTGTAAATTTATTAAAAACTCGCAAATGATGAAAATTTTGAAAATGTTTCAAGGTTTTCCATTTTCATCTGCGATATCTCACATATACACAATAATACAGGGCAAAAAAGTTAGTAGTTATAGACTTCCAAATGTTCCTTTTGTGTTTCAAGCATATTTGAAATAATTTTAGCATATTTGAGTAACAATTTACAAGTTTATCGAGTTTATAAGCACATTTTGGAAATTTGGAGTTTGTGATTTTTTCCTGTACCAAGCGATGTTTGCAGACAGGAATAGGCGGCCTAATGACAGAAACTCCCATGAAATGACCCAATTTGTAAAACTCACCCCCTTCAGGTATCTTTGAGGGGTACAGTGAGCATTTTGATCAAACAAATATTGTTTTGCAAGAATTATTACAAATGATGAAAAAAATTACATTTTCATTTTCTTCAAATATGTGTCATTTTAAAGCCAGTTTTTTTGCGCACAACACATCAAAATGAAGAAACACACCCCAAAATATATCACCCCACTTCTCCCGTGTTAAAAAATGTACACTGTGTCCTTAGTCCTATGTACGCACATACAGGAGGGCCCAAGAGGTAGGGAGGGCCAAATGGATTGCAAAACACAAATTTTGCTTGCAGATATTTCAGGCCCATTGCACATTTGAATAAGATTTCAGTTACCAAAGAAATTGAAACCCCCCATAAATGACCCCATTTTATAAACTACAACCCTTAAGGTATTCATTGAGGGGTATAGTGAGTACTTTGACCCCATAAGTGTTTATAAAATTTGCGTCAAACAAAAAAATTCATATTTTTTTTTTACACAAAAGTGTCATTTTATAGGCAGGTTTTTTGCACATAACACATGAAAATGAATAAAAACACCCTAAAATAGATGACCCCATTTCTCCTGTGTTCAAAAATGTACACTTTGTGGCCTTAATCCTATGTACGGATGCACGGTAGGGCCCAAAAAGATGGGAGCAACAAGTGGATTTCAAGACACAAATTGTGCTTGCAGATATTTCAGGCCCATTGCGCATTCAAAGAAGATTTGAGTTACCAAAACAATTGAAAACCCCAATAAATGACCCCATTTTATAAACACAGCAATAACATACCATGTGAGGGAGGGTCCCCTCCAAACAAAAATAACCAAGATAATAGATTATTATACACCAATGGGCAACAAAAGAAAAATACAACACAATGTGACACAGAACACTATAACAAAGTCCTTAGAAAAAGAACTAGAGGCTGCAGAGAAGGAAGGAGAGGCAAAATAGATGAAGAAACACTGAGCCCCAGTCCCAAAAGGAACAGAGTTTAGGGACATGGATCTTCAATGTATCCAAGTATGAACTTTCATCAGCTGAAACCAGTCTCTTGTCTAGAGGACTATCCTTCTGCCCCACTCAAAAAGTGGATGATTTACAATGATACAATGATCTAAATAGATACATTAGGAAACTTACACTTAATAGACATTTCCATATAGTTCAGGATTCTCAACATCAAAAGATTGAAAGAATTGAGTCTGCTGAAACTTCAACAATGGGGGATATTATATATCCAAACGCCACTGAAATCAAACCACCATCCACCTTTTACCCGTTGCATCATAAGGGTCATAATATTGAGACGTTTTTTTCTCTAGTCTCAAATGATTTTAAAAAACTCACCAATCATAGTGAGGTTCCCTCAAACCTCACTCATGATGAAAAGAAAGCCTTAAAATCCCTTAAAAACAATTCAGATATAATAATAATCAGAAATGCAGATAAAGGGGGAGGAGTGGTTGTGCAAAATAAAAAATGTTACATTCAAGAAGCTAATAGAATTTTAGCAGATACTAACTATTCTATTAAATTGGATTCGGATCCCGCACAATCTCATTTATAAAAGTACCTACTACTTGTTAATAAAGCTCATGCAGAAGGCATTCTGTCTAAAAAAGAGGAGTATCTACATATCAAAGATCCAACAATAAGTTTATTCTATCACTTACCTAAAATACACAAAGACCCCCTCAATCCACCTGGTAGGAGAAAAATCCCCCCACAGTTTGTTACACAATTTCTCCTGAACACGGCAATACCCCATATGTGGCCATAATCTGCTGTATGGGGACATGGCGGGGCTCAGAATGGAGAGAGCGCTATTTGGCTTTTGGAGGGAAGATGTTGCTGGAATAGTTTTCAGGTGCCATGTCACATCTGCTGAGCCCCTAAAGTACCAATACAATGGAAACCCCCTAAAAGTGACCCCATTTTAAAAACTACACCCATCAAAGAATGTATCAAGGGGTATTATCATTTTGAGGCTAAAAATGCTTCCCAAAAATTAATGTACAAAATGAAAATTTAAATTTTGAAAGAAATCTGCCATTTCGGTGCCCAGTACGTTGCACCCACTTTGTGTTGTCAGAGACCTGCACTCCTAAAACTATTAAGTGGGCCATCCCGAGGGGCAAAACATTATATATGTGGGTATAAACTGCTGCTTGGGCGCACAGCAGGGCTCAGAAGGGAAGGAGCACTGAACTTTTTAGCTTTTGGGGTACAGATTTAGAGGGACCCTCTGGGCGCCATGTTGTTTTGGCAGAGCCCTGGAGGTGCCAGTAAACTGGAATTCCCCAATAAGTGACCCCATTTTGTAAGGGCAATTTTAGGGTCTCTCCAAATGTGACATGGTGTCCAAAAACCAACAATCTAAATCTGCACTCCAAAAGCACATAGCGCTCCTTCACATCTGCGCCCTGCTGTGTACCCAAATGGTGGTGTATGCCGACATGTATGACACTGGTGTACCCCGGATAACGGACTTAATGCCATATGTGGCACAGAAGGGAAGGAGCGCTATTTTGGTTTTTGGAGCACAGTTTGGTTTTTGGACGTTATGCCACTTCTGTAAAGCCCCTGCATTGCCAATAAAGTGGAATCCGCAGACATGTCACCCCATTTTGGACAATACCCCACTGATGGGATTTATAAAGTGGCGTAGCGAGCGTTTTTAACCCTTGAGTGTTGCATTTATTTAGCTTCCAGAAATGAAATTGCAGCTGATAATGAGAAGTTAAAAATGAAATTTTTCCAGAGATTCGCCATTTCAGTGCCCAATATGTTGTGCCCGACTTATGTCAGCAGAGACACACACTCCAAAAACTGGTAAGCGGGTATCCCGGGCACAACAGCTTTTAGAGCGTTCATCTCTGATACAAGGCGGGCACAACATATTACACACTGAAATGACGGATTCCTGGAAAAATTGTCATTTTCACCTCTCACAATCATCTGCATATTCATTTATGGATAATAAGTTATAGCAACACTTGGGGGTTAAAAATGCTCTCTGTACCCCTGGAGAAATCCTTCAGGGGTGCAGTTTCCAAAATAAGGTCACATACCGGAATTCCACTTTACTGGTGTTTCAGCTCTGCAAAAGTGTCATGGCATCCAAAAACCCAATAACCCTTCTTCCCTTCTGTGTCCGGCTGTGCCCTAATATCAGTATATACCACATATGACATTACATACGTTATCCCGGGTACACCAGTGTCATACATGTGCCCTAATATCAGTATATACCACATATGACATTACGTACGTTATCCTGGGTACACCAGTGTCATACATGTGCCCTAATATCAGTATATACCACATATGACATTACGTACGTTATCCTGGGTACACCAGTGTCATACATGTGCCCTAATATCAGAATATACCACATATGACATTACGTGCATTATCCTGGGTACACCAGTGTCATACATGTGCCCTAATATCAGTATATACCACATATGACATTACGTATGTTATCCTGGATACACCAGTGTCATACATGTGCCCTAATATCAGTATATACCACATATGACATTACGTCTGATATCCCGGGTACACCAGTGTCATACATGTGTTCTAATATCAGTATATACTACATTTGACATTACGTACGTTATCCCGGTTACACCAGTGTCATACATGTGCCCTAATATCAGTATATACCACATATGACATTACGTACGTTATCCCGGGTACACTAGTGTCATACATGTGCCCTAATATCAGTATATACCACATATGACATTACGTACATTATCCTGGGTACACCAGTGTCATACATGTGCCCTAATATCAGTATATACCACATATGACATTACGTATGTTACCCTGGGTACACCAGTGTCATACATGTGCCCTAATATCAGTATATACCACATATGACATTACGTATGTTATCCTGGATACACCAGTGTCATACATGTGCCCTAATATCAGTATATACCACATATGACATTACGTACGTTATCCGGGGTACACCAGTGTCATACATGTGCCCTAATATCAGTATATACCACATATGACATTACGTATGTTATCCTGGATACACCAGTGTCATACATGTGCCCTAATATCAGTATATACCACATATGACATTACGTCTGATATCCCGGGTACACCAGTGTCATACATGTGTTCTAATATCAGTATATACTACATATGACATTACGTACGTTATCCCGGTTACACCAGTGTCATACATGTGCCCTAATATCAGTATATACCACATATGACATTACGTACGTTATCCCGGGTACACTAGTGTCATACATGTGCCCTAATATCAGTATATACCACATATGACATTACGTACATTATCCTGGGTACACCAGTGTCATACATGTGCCCTAATATCAGTATATACCACATATGACATTACGTATGTTACCCTGGGTACACCAGTGTCATACATGTGCCCTAATATCAGTATATACCACATATGACATTACGTATGTTATCCTGGATACACCAGTGTCATACATGTGCCCTAATATCAGTATATACCACATATGACATTACGTACGTTATCCGGGGTACACCAGTGTCATACATGTGCCCTAATATCAGTATATACCACATATGACATTACGTATGTTATCCTGGATACACCAGTGTCATACATGTGCTCTAATATCAGTATATACCACATATGACATTACGTACATTATCCGGGGTACACCAGTGTCATACATGTGCCCTAATATCAGTATATACCACATATGACATTACGTATGTTATCCTGGATACACCAGTGTCATACATGTGCTCTAATATCAGTATATACCACATATGACATTACATACATTATCCGGGGTACACCAGTGTCATACATGTGCCCTAATATCAGTATATACCACATATGACATTCGTCCGATATCCCGGGTACACCAGTGTCATACATGTGTTCTAATATCAGTATATACCACATATGACATTACATACGTTATCCTGGATACACCAGTGTCATACATGTGCCCTAATATCAGTATATACCACATATGACATTACGTACGTTATCCTGGTACACCAGTGTCATACATGTGCCCTAATATCAGTATATACCGCATATGACATTACGTACGTTATCCGGGGTACACCAGTGTCATACATGTGCCCTAATATCAGTATATACCACATATGACATTACGTCCGATATCCCGGGTACACCAGTGTCATACGTGTCATACGTGTGACATAGATTGCAGTTTGGCCAGCACAGCAGGGCGCAGAAGGGAAGGAGCGCGATGCGGCTTTTGAGCACAGAATCAGATGTTTGGTATCTGGACGCCATGTCATGTTTGTAGAGCCTGTAAAGGTACCAGAAAAGTGAATTCCCCAAAGGAGTGACCCCATTTTGAAAACTGCACCCCTCAAAGAATTTATCAGGGGGTGTAGTGAGTATTAGTATCCCAGACGTGACTGCACAGCGGATGGCGAAGAGGGAATATATAAGCGGTGCGGAGAACATTGCAGACACCAAATTCCCTACTGTACCCCCAGTAGCTCCTATGATTGGGGGAGTCACTCTGGGGGTCACTACTGGTGTCTGTTCCCTCATAAACTGTAAATCTGGGGTGTCCCCTGATATTCGCTCGCACAGCTTATATATTCCCTTCCTGCCGCAGCCAGTTGTGTTATAATGATTTGACGATTTTTGCAGGTTTTTGTCTTCACATTCACAGTCTTTTTTACTTTTCTGGTGACGCGGCCATATAAGGGCTTGTTGTTTGCGGGATCAGATGCATTTTGTAATGACACCATTTTTGGGTGCCTACAACTTATTGAATACATTTTATTAACTCTTTTTTCGCTGAATTTCAAAAAATAAAATCAATTCTGGCATTGCATTTTACCTTTTACATTTTGCGCCATGCAGCGTACAGTATAAGTAACATGTGACCTTTATTCTGTGGGTCGGTATGGTTACGGCGTTACCTCATTTATAGTATTGTTTATGCGTAACTAATTCTGCAGAACAAAAACACATTTGGGGACATAAATCAGTGATTTTTGCATCGCCATCTTCTGAGAGGTGTAACATTGTTATTTTTCAGTTGACAGTGTTGATTGGAGGTTTATTTTTTGCGGGACAACCTTTGCTTTTTATTGGTACTATTTTGGGGTGTATATGACCTTTTGATCACTTTTTATAGCATATTTTCTAAGGTGAGCTGGCGAAAAATCACTACTTCCGGTGGGTTTTTTTCCCCAACGTTTACCATATACATTAAATATTATTTCAGTTTTATTGTACAGATTGATACGGACGTGACGATACCAAATATGCATAGTTTTTATTAATTTTTAGGTTTGTTTTTTTTACATAACTCATTTTCTATAGAAAAAAGGGGATTTTTGGGGGCTTTATAACTTTATTAATTTTTTTCAAATACTTTATTTTTCACTTTTTTGTGTGTCCCTTTTAGGACACTTCTATCAGCAATGATTTCATTGTTGAATCAATGTTACAGGCTGGAGACACAGGCTGCATGTGTCTCCAGTCTGTAACAGGGCGTCTGCATCGCTTGGCTTCCTTAGTACCCGGGCAGGATCAACCAGGTAACGGGGGTCTCAGGTAGCCTGGGGTCACTGGCCAGACCCCAGGCTACATGTTTTGCATATCAGCACCCCCCGATCTCGCCGCGGGGGGTGCCGATAACGCTGGCACTGTCATGGAACCGCTTCAGTTTCGTGATCATGTTTGATCACGGAACTGAAGGGGTTAAAAAACCCCGATCGGAGCCCCCTAGCATGGGGGGTAATGGAGCAGGGTCTTAGCTGTCAGATACAGCTAAGACCCCCTCCAATTATGTCGGCACTAACAGGGAATCCTTCCCTGACTGCCCGACGTAGTTTTCCTATGGGACGGTCGTTAAGGGGTTAAGTTCAGCAAATTATGAGATTTAACGTCAGTGATACTTGTGCTCCATCCTGTAGGCCGGTAACGTCTATGGACATGTATCAGTGTACGGGATATGTCCAGAGAGATTCCTGCTGTATACACTGATAATACATTACATACATGGTGTGAATCCAGTCCTAGTCTATCTATTCTGACCTCCATTGTTATACAGAATCTCCATAATACATTTACAGCCTCAGAAAGTCGATCTGTCTGCAGTAATACAGAGGACTCGTGACGATTATGTTTCACTCTTTGGGGTGTGACTTGCTATGGAAAGGGTTTGTAGGGCTGTAATTTGTGATGGGATGAGGTTGTAGAGACCTGACATGGGGTAACAATATGTTCTTTTTCTGAATATATACGGTATATTTTCCTGACTATAAGGGCCTTACAGTGAGGACATTATAGAGGGAGGGGACTGACTGCACCGGGGGTCTTAGATGATATGTGTTATTAACCTCAATCCATGTTCTCTATTTCCCAGGATCCTGAGCTGCAGGTCACCTCCTCTTACTAGTCACCTAATGCCCCTCTCCATTAGGCCGTCTGGTACATGTAGTCCAGGAGGAAGGCCTGAATAATGGAGCATCCACTGAACTGCATTACATAGAGGGCTAATGTAATATCTGTGCAGGATACCTTGTCCTCTCTGCATGACAGCGGCCATTATGAGCGGTATATGTACAGGCAGCAAATGTGACAACTGTGAGCGACAGAATAGAGCACAATAGGACGGCAAGTACAATGGAGTAAGGCCGGTTGTAGATGAGCGTGCTGTAACTGGCCTACCGTGATGTAATAGCCCGGGCTGTACATGGGGATGTCCCTGTGTGCCAACCATGCATGGGCCGCATAACAATGGGTCCGTGTGCTCTGCGTGACATACACAGACAGCACACTGACCCACACCACGGTCATACAGCGAAATAACAGACATTATACAGAGGAATAAGAGGCAGAGCCCGGGGAATATGAGGCACGTTATAGCGGAAAGCCAAGAGTGGAATCGTATGGAATAGGAACTATATAGGAATCTCTTATACTTCTCCTCCTGCCTAAATCCACTCCTGGCGACGGCTCAGAATATTGCAGCAACATTTACAGCAAAAACCACAGCTTTTCTACATCGTGTGGCCTCAGCCTTTATCCATTGTCCAGTATTCTGGTTTTATTCTTGCAGATTTTTATTGTCTCTTCACTGCCTTCCTGTTTAGGTATTTTATAGAGCCCCCGCCCCTTTATTAATGTTCTCTGTCACTTTTGTGGTATAAAAATGGTGTTTTGGCTCCTTAACCAGTTCCAGACGCCCATAGACAATATATCTATATATACATCTGGGCAGTGCAAGTCTAACCCTGCAAAAAATAAGTAACATGACTCCTCACCAACACTACCTCGCCCCGTCACCGATCGTAGCTCCGCCCCCAGCGACACAAAATAAGTGTCACCAAAGTAAACTGACCATAACCGATAGGGAAAGCTAGTAAAGGGAAAAAGTACACAAAAATTTGAAAACCAAGATATTTCCCTCCTTTTTTGTTCACATTTTTTCAGATAGTAAAATAAATAATACAAACATGACATAAAGCCTTATTTATCACAGAAATATAACCCAAAGAAGAAACATGTTTTAGTCCTCAAAACTGCAAGTATGAAAAAACGTACAAATGTGTCTGGTCCTGAACCAGGCCAATAGCCCAGCACTGAAGGGGTTAATCACTGATTGTAAAAAAAAAAAAAAAAAAAAAAAATTGTTACAAATTTTTCTAAAATGCCGCCCTCGCTACATACATAAAAGGGCATGACAAAAAGTGTGGCTAGCCCAGGTACACCAACCCCTTCAGATTAACCCCTTGACATAAGGGGCTAACATGTGCGATTGGAGCTCAGCTATGACTGCACGTGTTACAGGTAAGAGTCATATGTATGGTGGGTGACAGCTGGGCCAGTGTTGAGGGGGGGGAACTAGGCAAATGCCTCAAGATCCACAGCACAAGAACCTTTGGTCTGAGGATCCGGATCAGGGGAGCCCTAGCTACAAGTGTATTGGCGTGCTAAAGCACCAATACTGTGGTCATCGGCATCTATTATAGAGTAGCAGTCCCTGCTCTACATGGAAGACGGAAAAGGACCTTGTAGTGACGTCATCACAGGTCCTGCTCCACTAGCAGGGAGAGGCGTCAGCCTCAGGATATAGCGGGGAGCCTGGGATGGTGAGTACAAGGTTTATTATATTTCTGAGAAATTAAAGGAGTTTATTACTAATAAAGGGGGCACATACTTACTGACAGATTAGATTTAATACTTTCAGGGAAATTTATAACGGGAAGGGGGTATTTATAAGGAGCACTTATTGTTACTAACCCTAGGGGAGCTATTATATAAGGATGGGGGGATAGTTCTCCTAGCTTTATTAATAATAGGTCATCCTTCTAATAATAATAATCCTTCATTAATAATAGGTCATCCTTTTTATACGAGAGAGAGAGACACTATTATTAGCAAAGCTCGGGGAACTATTATTCCCCCCCCCTATTAATAATAGTTCCCCCTGCCTTATTAGTAGTTACTCCCTATAAATAGATCCTATTATATACAACATTTATAAATTTATAAGAAAAATCTATTATTAACAAATATATTTGGAGGAACTAATAAGGGGGTCTTATATTAGTAAAGCTGGTGGAAGAATTATTTATAGTGTTGGCCAAAAGTACTGGCACCCCTGCAATTCTGTCAGATAATACTCGGTTTCTTCCAGAAAATGATTGCAATCAAAAATTCTTTGGTATTATTATCTTCATTTAATTTGTCTTCAATGGAAAACCACAAAAAGAATTGTCAAAAAGCTAAATTGGATATAATTCCACAGCAAACATAAAAAAGGGGGTGGACAAAAGTATTGGCACTGTTTGAAAAATCATGTGATGCTTCTCTAATTTGTGTAATTAACAGCACCTGTTACTTACCGAAGGCACCTAACAGGTGGTGGCAATAACTAAATCACACTTGCAGCCAGTTGAAATGGATTAAAGTTGACTCAACCTCAGTCATGTGCCCTTGTGTGACCACATTGAGCATGGAGAAAAGAAAGAAGACCAAAGAACCGTCTGAGGACTTGTGAGGAAGCATGAGCAATCTTAAGGCTACAAGTCCATCTCCAAAGACCTGAATGTTCCGGTGTCTACCGTGCGCAGTGTCATCAAGAAGTGTAAAGCCCATGGCACTGTGGCTAACCTCCCTAGATGTGGACGGAAAAGAAAAATGGACGAGAGATTTCACCGCAAGATTGTGCAGATGGTGGATAAAGAACCTCGACTAACATCCAAACAAGTCCAAGCTGCCCTGCAGTCCGAGGGTACAACAGTGTCACCCTGTACTATCCGGGGGCGTCTGAATGAGAAGGGACTGTATGGTAGGAGACCCAGGAAGACCCCACTTCTTACCCAGAGACAGAAAAAAGCCAGGCTGTAGTTTGCCAAAACTTACCTGAGAAAGTTAAAAAACGTTTTGGAAGAATGTTCTCTGGTCAGAGGAGACAAAAGTAGGAAGAGGCCTCAACATAGAGATTACAGGAAAAAAGAGGCCTTCAAAGAAAAGAACACGGTCCCTACAGTCAGACATGGCGGAGGGTCCCTGATGTTTGGGGTTGCTTTGCTGCCTCTGGCACTGGACTGCTTGACCGTGTGCATGGCATTATGAAGTCTGAAGACGACCAACACATTGTGCAGCATCATGTAGGGCCCAGTGTGAGAAAGCTGGGTCTCCCTCAGAGGTCAGGGCTCTTCCAGCAGGACAATGACCCAAAACACACTTCAGGTCAGCACTAGAAAATGGTGGTAGGAGAAAGCCCTGGAGACTTGTAAAGTGGCAGCAATGAGTCTAGCCCTGAATTCCATAGAACACCTGTGGGGGAGGGGGAGAGATCTCTTGGTGGCAGTTTGGAGAAGGCCCCCTTCACATCTCAGGGGGGACCTGGAGCAGTTTGCCGAAGAAGAATGGTCTAAGATTCCGGCAGAGCCTTGTAAGAAACTCATTGCTGGTTAGCGGAAGCGGTTGTGCGCAGTTATTGTGTCTAAAGGTTGTGCTACCAAGTATTAGGCTGAGGGGGACAAGACTTCTGTCCGGCCCATTTTTGGAGTTTTGTGTAAAATGATCGATGATGTGACTTTTTTTCATTCTCTTTTGTGTTTTTTCATTGCAAGCAAAATAAATGAAGATATTACCAAAGAGTTTGTGCTTGTAATCATTATCTGGGGGACAGCGAGGATTATCTGACAGAATTGCAGGGGGCCAATACTTTTGGCCAACACTGTATAAGGTTGGACTATTAATAATAAGCCCAGCTGGGGAATTATAGTTAATAAGGAGGGATTATTATTAAAGGGATCCTATCATTTAAACTCCATTTTTTTCTGCCTATCATGTACAGGTACGTCAGGGAATGTGGATCGTTCCCTCGTGCCTGTACGTGATGGAGATCGTAGGGACTCAGAAGCAGAGCCCGTGCAATCACCATGGGAGACCAGCTGTTTAACCCTTAAGGTGCCATGATCAATAGCGATCATGGCATCCTAAGTGTTTGGCAGCTCTCTGATCGCTGGTTCTAGTGTCCTTATAGGACAAATAAAAAAATGTAAATGTAAAAAAAAACAAATAAAAAAGTTATAAAGCCCCACAAACTCCTTTTGTCTATACCAAACGAATTACATAAAAACTGAAAATATTAATAAAAACAATACATGTTTGGTATTGTTGTGTCCGTAACAACCTGTACAATAAAAGTGAAATAATATTTAACCTGCTCAGTGAACGTCGGGAAAAAAAAAACTGAAAAAAATCACCAGAAATAAAGTTTTTTGCACATTTTGCCTTACATAAAATGCTAAAAAAAAGTGATCAAAAAGTCAGACATCCCCGAAAACAGTACCAATGGAAAGCACAGGTTGTCCTGCAAAAAATAAGCCCTCAACCAACTCTGTAAACCGAAAAATAAAAACATTACACATCTCAGAAGATGGCGATGCAAAAATTATTGATTTATGTCCCCAAATGTGTTTTTGTTCTGCAGAAATATTATTGTATAAAAATATAATATAAATAAGGTATCGCCGTAACCGTACCGACCCGTAGGATAAAGGGAACATGTTATGTATACTGTACACTGCATGGCGAAAAAAAATGTACAGGTAAAAAGCAATGCCACAATTGCTGGTTTTTTTTAATCCACCAAGAATTAATAAAATGTATTCAATAAGTTGTAGGCACCCAAAAATGGTGTCATTACAAAATACATCCCATCCCGCAAACAAAAAGCCCTTATATGGCCACGTCACCAGAAAAATATAGAAAATATAGCATCTAGCAATGTGAGGACAAAACCCCCCCAAATCACCAAATTATTAGAACACAACTGGCTGCGGCAGGAAGGGAATATATAAGCTGTTCTCCAAACAACCCGAATGTTTGAGTCCTCAGCTCTCCATAGCAGCAGCAGCAAGGGAAGTGAGTGGCACACCCGACTGTCTGGAGATGGTTAAGGCTCCACTGCTGTTGGAACCAAACTCAGGGCCAGAGCTTTGAACCCGAGTCTATGATTACCCCCAACACCCGGAACTGGATTAGTCATTACCTAGTGGAGAGGAGCCATCTCAATGGGATATACCTTCCTTCCAAAACCTTTCCCTCCACTTGCCTACAATATGTAAGTTCTGTAACAGTACTGAGACTATCAGGGAAAATTCAGCCCCCTTGGTCGCACAGCAGAACCCCATCCAGGTCCAGCTCATCAGCAACCATTGGAGAAATCTTCTTTACTGAAACAATAGCATCATGCATCATATATACCGAATCAGATCAGGTATAACAACATACCAATCACATGATCAACTCTGTCTGTAAAATCTTTCCATGTGGTCCTATAAATATAAAGATGCTTATTAGGTGCAAATAACACATTATAAAACATCACCTGGGATTGAGATTAATAACTGCAGTCAGTCTGCATGATACACGCCAGCTACAGTGTGTGTGTGTCAGTATCATCCATGCCTGTGATCACACTGTAACCCATTGTGTATACATAGTCCCGAGTCGCAGTGAGCATGCTCTGTACTGTGCTGTACTGCACATGTATCGTCCAGTAAGTAGCTCAGTCACTTAGTGACCCACAGATATCAGAGTTCTCCTCCCAGGCATGTGGAATGATAGATCTATCTATGAGGTGTGTAATATTACCATCTATAGCAGCTGAGGTGTATTATGAGGTTCTGCAGCAGCTGAGGTGTGTATTATGAGGTTCTGCAGCAGCTGAGGTGTGTATTATGAGGTTCTGCAGCAGCTGAGGTGTGTATTATGAAGTTCTGCAGCAGCTAAAGTATAATGAGGTTCTGCAGCAGCTGAGGTGTGTATAATGAGGTTCTGCAGCAGCTGAGGTGTATAATATTAGGTTCTGCAGCAGCTGAGGTGTGTATTATGAGGTTCTGCAGCAGCTGAGGTGTGTATTATGAGGTTCTGCAGCAGCTGAGGTGTGTATTATGAGGTTCTGCAGCAGCTGAGGTGTGTATTATGAGGTTCTGCAGCAGCTGAGGTGTGTATTATGAAGTTCTGCAGCAGCTAAAGTATAATGAGGTTCTGCAGCAGCTGAGGTGTGTACAATGAGGTTCTGCAGCAGCTGAGGTGTATAATATTAGGTTCTGCAGCAGCTGAGGTGTGTATTATGAGGTTCTGCAGCAGCTGAGGTGTGTATTATGAGGTTCTGCAGCAGCTGAGGTGTGTATTATGAGGTTCTGCAGCAGCTGAGGTATTATGAGGTTCTGCAGCAGCTGAGGTGTATAATATTAGGTTCTGCAGCAGCTGAGGTGTGTATTATGAGGTTCTGCAGCAGCTGAGGTATTATGAGGTTCTGCAGCAGCTGAGGTGTATAATATTAGGTTCTGCAGCAGCTGAGGTGTGTATTATGAGGTTCTGCAGCAGCTGAGGTGTGTATTATGAGGTTCTGCAGCAGCTGAGGTGTGTATAATGAGGTTCTGCAGCAGCTGTGGTGTGTATTATGAGGTTCTGCAGCAGCTGAGGTGTATAATATGAGGTTCTGCAGCAGCTGAGGTGTGTATTATGAGATTCTGTAGCAGCTGGGGTGTGTATTATGAGGTTCTGCAGCAGCTGAGGTGTGTATTATGAGGTTCTGCAGCAGCTGAGGTGTGTATTATGAGGTTCTGCAGCAGCTGAGGTGTGTATTATGAGGTTCTGCAGCAGCTGAGGTGTGTATTATGAGGTTCTGCAGCAGCTGAGGTGTGTATTATGAGGTTCTGCAGCAGCTGAGGTGTGTATTATGAGGTTCTGCAGCAGCTGAGGTGTGTACTATGAGGTTCTGCAGCAGCTGAGGTGTGTACTATGAGGTTCTGCAGCAGCTGAGGTGTGTATAATGAGGTTCTGCAGCAGTTTGGGCCCCACACATGAAATTGTCACGCTGGGCCCACCAATGTGATAACAGGGCCCTGTGTGATAGCAGGTTAATAAATATGGAACAAGTCATCTGAGCATGTCCTGGCTCCTCGCACATTGATAACCTGCCCCTCTGCTCAGTGGCGCCTCCTGCTGGTGACACTTGATCTGTGACACCCCGCTCTGCCCGCAGACCTGTTGGGGAATATTCTGGGCAGTGCCAGGTTGTGCCCATCATTACTCATAGAAAAGTGTCAGAGAAACTTGTACCTGAAATCCATCAGTGAGACGAGAGGCGACTGTCATAGAAGGGTCATGTGACCTACAGGGGGCGGTAGAGCCGGCGACCAGGATACAAATCACAATTATTACATTTTACCTTGACTACAATTAATGAGCCATTATTATAGGACACGCCCCTTTTACATGCCACGCCCACTATTTCTATACCACACCACTGGATATTGGGTCTTCACGTCTCGGTAATCCTGAATGGATGCGCACAGTGAGTGACATATCCTTTATCCAATGGCCGTGTGAGACAGGATGACATGGAGGCAGAATCATTGGAATAATCCGTGTCAGCGAGATCACATCTAGTCATTCTGCCGACTCATTCATTGCACAGTCCTAGGAAATGGCCTCATTGTATTATTACCCACAAGATTGTACAGACTCATCCTCAGCAGATCTAGCCACTGACTAATCTGAGGTCAGGAGAAATCCTCAATATAAAGTCACTAATACTGCGCTGTCTGTTTTATCTTCTAGTCTGGTGGGCAATGGATTGTCTAGAGAGGAGGAGGAAGAAATAAGAAACCTGGAAAGACACAAACCAGATATGAAGATATATACAGGAATCTGGTGAAGAACAGGAGCCTCAGTGCTGGAGCGGCGAGGGATTTATCTCCTATTCTGGGCTATAGGGGTTCTGTATAATGTTTGGGTGACCCTGGGGACACAGCGGCCCCTGTGAGAGTAAATAATGTACCCGGGGGCCGCAGAATAAGAAGCTCATCCACCATGACTGCCATAGTAAAGGCTGAGAAGACTGACTAAGCCTCAGGGCAGGAGAACACGTGATCACCTGTGTGTATGAGCACTAAGGCCCCACGTGGAAACACAGCAGGACAATATACTGTATTAGGGTGCATTCACACTGAGTATACGACAGCTTATTCTGAACGTAAAACACATTCAGAGTCAGCGGCGTATAAAGCAGTTCCCATTCATTTCTATGGGAGCCGGCATACGAGCGCTCCCCATAGAAATGAATGGGCTGCTTTTTTCTATTCATTTTTAAGAGGAACGCTCGTATGCCGGCTCCCATAGAAATTCTATGACCAGCCACAATAGTGATGTATAGAATCTCCCATAAAATAGTGGGAAAAAAAGAGAAGCTTTAAAATAAATTTAATAAAAAAATAAAGTGCTCCTGTGCCGTCAGGAAGGGGTTAATAGGAGCACTGCAGATCCCCTATAGTCAGCCAGGCTGAATTCCAAGTGGGGGAAAAAAAACAGTCCTCAAGCTCAGGGAAGGGGCAAACAGACCACCAAAACACCCCCTCCCCATCACCCAGCATCTTCTGCACCCAAAAACTCCGACCATTTTAATTTTTGATATTTTCCAGTAGCTGCTGCATTTCCCCCCCTCGGCTTATACTCGAGTCAATAAGTTTTCTCAGTTTTTTGTGGTAAAATTAGGGGCCTCGGCTTATATTCGGGTCGGCTTATACTCGAGTATATACAGTAAATGTAACAGAAAGTCCGGAGTAAAACTCAGTGAACTTTCTGTTCAAAGTACTGTGGGAAGAACCACGATGCGTTCACACCGCGGTTATTACCATAGTGCTTTAATGTGGCGTTTCCAGCCCGTGGGGCCTTAGCTTTAAAAGTAACTCTTGTGTTGCTGGACAAGATTGGTGGATTACTTCTCAGGAACAGTGAGATAATGACATATTATAAAATGTCCGGGTGTGATTGTCAAGTCCCAAGTCATGAATCAATATTTTTGTACTTTTTATACCTTTCTATTTTGTGTCACAAATACTAATTTTTCCTTGCTATTAAGTGCTGACAGTTTTAAACAAAAGAATGAAAACCAAGATGGCGCCGATGTCCTGCCGGCCACACCTTATGGCAGATTCCTTAGGCTGAAACTAAGGAAGTATCTGGTTGTGTGTCAGAGGTCTAGAGCCAATGGGGGATGGACAGCTCAGGAATGTCAGACAAACATCAGGGCATACTATGCATTAACCCATTCCTTTCCTGTATAACAATGTGAGCTTTGAATAAATGCCAGCAGTTCAGTGCTGATCAAACCAGGGCGAAGGAGCATTGGCTGAATTGGAAACAGAACTTAGTGTCTGTGTCATTTTTAGCATTGTGCACAAATGCTCGTAGATCTGGACTGACTGATTTGACCCAAGGAATAGTCGATTACGACCCCGACATGATCAGGTGCAGGGACGGCCTAATGTCTTATGATCAGTGTATATAACATGTTACTGATACATGAGACATCATGTGACACTGGGAATGAGAGATCTCTGCCATCTACATAATACCCCTAAGTACAGCTAGCACTGACCCCTGGGACTGATAGATAACACTACTGAGTACACATCCAGGGAAGTTTAATGTGATAGATTCATTAAAGGATTTGTCCAGGATCTGAAGGTCACTGATACTGATGACCACTCTATGGTTGGCGTTGGAATGACTGATGGAGACAGAGCCCCCTTCATCTGCATTCACTCCAGTGTAAACAACATGGCGGAAGCTTTCTTCACATGGAACATGCAGGAAAAAGTTAAAAGAAAACTGTGATGTTATTAGACTGACGTGACGGCAGACAGTGGGGGGGCCCTGTGACCAGACTGAGTCCTTACGCTCCCCTCAGGCAGTTCCGGGGTTATCATCTCTCGCTATCCCTAGTCCCTGTACTGCTACATTTCCCTTCCTTATCTCTCCTGATTCAGGATGATTTTTATATTTATTTTTCTTTTTGTATGATATCTCTTGATATATGATGCTGACTTTGATGTTTGATGCTGTGTCTGCCAATTTATGACTGTATTATCTTTGATATGCAATATATTATGTTATATTATGTTTTTGAATTGTTTAATTTAAGAAATACCTTTGAATCTATGACTAGCTGGGCCGCGCCTGCCTCCTCCCCCCAAACTGCTCTCGCACAGTCTGATGAGGTTACCCCAGGTTATACTGGAACTAGGGGACTAATATAATTTACCGTTAGGGGGAGGAACTCATCACACAGCTAGTGCAGGGACCTCTATGTATCTTTAGGAGTCCCTGCACTAGCTTCATGTTCTGGCACACAGACCCTACCAGATGCACCACAAGGAATAATTCTGGCACCTCTCAGGAGGTCTCTTGTGCCAGAATAGAAACTGTAGGTTATTGAGCTGGAAATTCCAAACAGTGACAGAATAGGTGAGTATATATATATATGTGTGTGTGTGTGTATATATATATATATATGTGTGTGTGTGTATATATATATATGTGTGTGTGTGTATATATATATATATATATATATATATATATTTCTCAGGATCATTTGGACTATGTCAGATTTCTTGTATGCATAGGGCATCTTTTTTGCGGGGCCGGGTGTACTTGCTATTGCTTTCATCACTTTTTTTATTCTACTTTTTTATCAGAATCAAAACAGTGAAAAAACAGCGGTTTAGCACTCTTAACTATATTTCCCGCTATGACGTTTACCGTACAGGAAAAATATTTGTATAGCTTTGTAGAGCGGGCGATTTCGGACACGGAGATACCTAACATGTATATGTTTCACAGTATTTAACTACTTTTATATGTGTTCTAGGGAAAGGGGGGTGATTTGAATTTTTAATACTTTTTAACATTTTTTTTATATTTTTTTTTACTTTTTTTTTGCATTTATTAGACCCCCTAGGGGTCTTGAACCCCAGGGGGTCTGATCACTAATGCAATGCATTACAATGCTAATGCATTGCAAAAAATCATTTCTTTTGCAGGCTGCATAGACCAGCCTGGAAAAGGAGACCACTGCAGACAAGCCAGGGAGCCTTTAGAAGGTTCCCTGCTGTCATGGAAATGTGACATCGGCCCTGGAGCTTGCTCCAGGCACCGGCGATCACCGGCAAAATGGCGGCGCCCATGCGCTTCCGGGAAAATGGCACCTCCGTCAAAGGTTAATGCCTCCGATCAGTCTGGGGAACGATCAGAGGCATTAGCACTGGCTGTCTACTGTGTAACATAGTTACACACCTGACATGCACCGTACTAGTACAGCGGATGTCGGGAAAGGGTTAAATGGCAATAACTTTGAGACGCTTTAACTTATACAAGTGATTTTGAGATTGTTTTCTCGTAACACATTATACTTCATGTTAGTGTTAAACAATCAATATTTTTGTATTTATTTTTTAAAAAAGGAAATTTGATGGAAATTTGGAAAAAATTGCAATTTTCAAAATGTCAAATTCTCTGCTTTTCAGGCAGATAGTCATTCCACCCAAATACATGAATAAATATTATCTACCATATCTCTGCTTTATATTGTCATCATCTTTTGATTGTCTTTTAATTTATTTTGGCTGTTACAAGGCTTACAAGTGTAACCGCGATTTTCAAGTTTTAACCTTTTTGCTGCCAAGGGTCTCTGGAAATTTTGCACCTCCAGTAGCCAGAGCAATTTTCACAGTTTTGAGATGGGGATAAATCAAAGCTAAATTGCAACATTAAAAAAGCATCCAACCCCCCCCCCATACCTATATATTTTCTTAAAGTAGACACCTGCAGCATTGTCTCAATGCCATTTGGTACTGTATACGAACAGGCACCTTCATGTAATTTTGATTTAAAGTGAATGTTTTATGAAAAATTGCAAATAAATTTATATTAGCTGTTAAAAGTGGAAACCAAACAATAAATTATATGCACCAAACCTCCTAAAAATAAGAATTCAACATGTGCAGAGTTCATACATATCACTATGGCCTGCACCCGCATGCACGTGTCTTCAGAAAATCGCTGCTAGAACTGGAAGGAACAAAAATCTGCTTTGAAGCTGGAAATGCTAAAAAGGTATCATCCTATAAAATGTAGGGATTACACACCATGAAAAGTAAGTGAACCCCTAAACCCTATATATTTTTTGAAAGTAGACAACCTGAAGATTACATATATCTCAATGGGTCATCAATAGCCACATCCACCTTCGTGCAACTTTGTGACAAACACAAAACATTTTTTTTTTAAATGTACTAAAACACATATTTGCACCTAAAACTCATGTTCAATCTCAGATTCATATACAAAATACATTTAAAATAATAAGTTAAGGTGTATACAATGTGTATATATACACTATATGTACTGCAAACATCAACTACAACAAGAGCTCGGACTCCCAAAAACCCTAATACAGAAGACAAGTAGGATTTTGCTGTTATTCACTAATATGTTATAAAGCTATACTGCACCTACCAAACTGTGACTGTGATACCAAAATCTAACTTTTTTGAGATTGCACAGCATACCGTATATAAAAACACAACTTAATGTTTCATATATACAACCACCTTCATGCAATGTTGCAGCAAACAAAGATCGCAAGCAAAAATTGCACAAAAATTCAAATTTGCCACTAAAGTGCGGCTCAAGCAATCCCTTTCTGCAAATATAATGTACTGTCCATAAAACTGCAATATGTGAGGAGTTCATACATACCACACCATATATACAGTACATACCACACATGTATATACATACCACACTATATATACAGTACATACCACACATGTATATATTTACAGGGGCGGGTGTTAAAGAAACGCCAAAATCGCAGAAATGCGCCATTCCATTTTGTGCATGCAAATTAAATAGGACTTTACATAAAAATATTATTTTCCATCCCCCTATAAAATTTTTAGCAATCTATACCTTCATCTCTAGTGATAATCGTTATTACTATTATTTTAGTGTGTAACGGACATCACTAGAGGTGTATTTCACTCTACAAAGCTCAGGTATAGACAGGACAGGGATTGGGTGAAATATAAACTTTATTCATGACTTTGTATGTGTTGTGTAAGTGTTTGGTGTGACTTTTTTTTTTTGGCGCTGCGACCTGGACAATGGTAAATGTCCTGGTCACAGCGCCAATAACCTTCCTGGTTGTATTCAGGAGGTATAACATAAGAATACCCCACTAGTAAAGCTCAGGGGGAATTATACCTGTATATGACAATCAGACTGCAAAAGTACAGTATGCTATCTGATTGACAGGAGGGGGGAAATTGGGACTAAATCCCTCCTCCTCCCTCCTCCTGGGGTCACATACAGGTTGTCCACAAAGATCAGAGAAAATGCTTCTCTATCTCTGTGTCTCCTGCACACTGCTGCAGCTGCTCCTCTCTCCTTCCTGTTTCACTAATGCTTCCCGAGACAGGAGTGGGGGGGACACTTTAAAGTCCTGTATCTCAGGACTCATTTGGCCTATGAAGATAATTTTAGATTCATTTTAAATATGAGAATCTCATCTTTAAAATGACACCAAGATCTTCATAATAGCCCTTACAGATTTTTAGCCAATTGCTGTTAAAAACGCTGTCAGGGAATTGAGATCTTCAATGAGATCTAAATCCCCAATAGCGTTTTCAACAGTGAATCACTATGGCACAGTAAGGGTTAATGTGAAGATCTTGGTGTCATTTTAAAGATGAGATTATCATCTTTAAAATGAATCTAAAACTATCTTCATAGGCCAAACAAGTCCTGCGATATGGGCATTAGAAGTAAGCATGTAGTAGCTACGTCCTCGGCTAGGCAAGTGACACCCTGGGAAGATGGAGAGCTACGTGCTTGGCGAGAAAAGGGTTAAAATAAAATTCCCCAAACTAATTTTTAGGGACCTCTTCAGTTCTGAAAGGAATTATAAAGGCCTATATAATAGAAACCCCCTAAATCACCCCATTTTCAAAACTGCACCCCTCAAATAATTGCATTGCAAACAGCATTTGGGATGTTTGTTAACCCTTTAAGCATTTCATAAGAATAAAAATAATATGGAGATGAAATTTAGACATTTCATTTTTGCACTAATACATTCATTTAGACCTAAAATTATCACATTCATAAAGGGTTAAAGTAGAAAATGCATCTGACAGTTTATTATGTAATTTCTCCCGTGCACAGAAATCCCCCACATGTGGGTGTAAACTGACGGCAGTGCATGGAAGGGAATGAGCGACACAGAGGGTATGAAAAGCAGATTTTGCAGGAATCGTTTTCAGGCACCATGTCTCATTTGCAGTGCCCCTAGAGGACCAAAACAATGGAAACCCCCCCAAAAGTGACCCCATTTCAGAAACTACAACCCTCATAGAATTTATCTAGGAGTTTGGTGAGCATTTTGACCTCACAGCTGTTTCACAGATTTTATTAACATTGGGACGTAAAAATGAAAAAAAAAATTTTTTTTCCAATAAATCGTCCATTTAGCGCCATATTTTTAATTTTTGAAATTAGTTAAATAATTAAAAGCCCCCCCCCCCAGTTTTTTACACAATTTCTCCTGAACACAGCAATACCCCATATGTGGCCATAATCTGCTGTATGGGAACATGGCGGGGCTCAGAATGTGAAGAGCGCTATTTGGCTTTTGGAGGGCAGATGTTGCTGGAATAGTTTTCTGGTGCCATGTCACATCTGCTGAGCCCCTGAAGAAACAATACAATTGAAACCCCTCAAAAGTGACCCCATTTTAGGGGGGGTGTGGCTTGGCATGCACGCAAGCGGCAGCAGGCTGTAAGAACTTCGCTCTGTGCTCCAGCGAAATTAGGGTACCGACAGTACAGCAATGGGCAGAACCAGGGCCAAACGACCTCAGGGGGACCCCCTACATTCCCAGTATTCTTCATCCCGCAGGTGGGATTGCAAGCATCGGCCTCCCGAGCGGCTGCTAGTGAAGGACGGGCGCCATCTTCTTCACAGGCACACTTCAGCTTCCATGCCTGACCTCCGATGCCGGGATCCTGCCGCGCCTGAACCAACCTCTACAGGACCAGATCTGCCACAGGTACAATCATCTCCTCCACTTGCCTCAGACCTTTCTCCTACCATCCTGCAGACCCCTCCCCCACTGGAGGCCTCAGTTCTCCTGGGATTGGCGGCAACAGGGGCGCCGCTGATCTCTGCAGCTACTTCTCAGCCAGCCAACTCAAGGGACACCCAGAGGTCGCTCCAGACGACCCCCCTTTATTTCACCAGGATGACTGGCAACCCAGCATCCCGCACCCGAACTGGGGTGTCAGCCCACCAAATAAAAGGCCCTTGTTTGCATCGCGGGACCTAACGCAGGGGCGCCCCTCCTTGGCTCCTGACGTGTCTTCTGACGATGATCTCTCACCCCCTGTCACTTGCAAAAAGCTCCCCGGACCCAGTCTCACCTCTGTGACCCTGCGTGCTGAGGCACCCCCATTTATATCTCATCTTCCGCCACCGGAGGAGGCTGCTCTCACTCTGCAAAAGTTTCCAGAACTACAAGCCCTTCTTACTCTGAGCAGGAGAGATATGGACAGTCTTGCAAGTGATTTGAAGAAGGCATGGCGTCAGGACTTGAGAGTGGTAAAATCTGATATTTCTGACCTGCAACAACGGGTAACAGTGCTGGAAGAATTCCAGCAATCAACAGTGCATTCCGCCCAAATTTGTAATCTTGTCTCCCACCTGGACGACATTGAGAATCGCAACCGCCGCAACAATATCCGTATACGCGGCCTTCCTGAATCTGTCCAAACGGTGGACCTTGTCCCTGCTCTCACTGGCATCTTCAATTCGCTGCTGGGACGCCCTCCTGACTCGCACATTGAAATGGAACGTGCGCATCGTGCCCTCCGCCCTCGCAGCGCGGACTCATCTAAGCCAAGGGATGTGATTTGCAGGATTCATTTTTATGCCATTAAGGAGGAAATTATGCACAGGGTCAGAGATAGCAAGTCAGTGGACTTTGAGGGCTCCTCCTTATCCATCTATCCAGATATGTCCAGGTTTTTTGTTTTTTTTCTTATGGTAGAGTTGGAAGGGACCTCAAGGGCCATCGGGTCCAACCCCCTGCGAGTGCAGGTTTTCCTAAATCATCCCAGCTATATGTTTATCCAGATTCCGCTTGAAGATTTCCATTGATGGAGCGCCCACCACCTCCCGTGGCAGCCTATTCCACTCGCTCACTACCCTCACCGTCAGAAAGTTTTTCCTAATGTCTAATCTGTATCTCTTTCCCTTTAGTTTCATCCCATTGCTTCTTGTACTTCCTTGTGCTAATGAGAATAGGGTAGATCCCTCTGCACTGTGACTACCTTTCAGATATTTGTAGACTGCTATTAAATCTCCCCTCAGCCTTCTCTTCTGCAAACTAAACAATCCCAGTTCTTTTAGCCGCTCCTCATAGGACATGGTTTGCAGACCTTCCACCATTTTGGTTGCTCTTCTCTGGACTTGCTCCAATATATCGATGTCTTTCTTGAATTGAGGCGCCCAGAACTGTACACAGTATTCCAGGTGTGGTCTGACCAGGGAAGAGTACAGCGGAATAACGACCTCT
This sequence comes from Leptodactylus fuscus, assembly GCF_031893055.1. Taxonomy (NCBI): domain Eukaryota; kingdom Metazoa; phylum Chordata; class Amphibia; order Anura; family Leptodactylidae; genus Leptodactylus; species Leptodactylus fuscus. The sequence continues at coordinate 153,693,394 of NC_134271.1, forward strand.
CTTGATCTAGATTCAATGCTTGTCTTAATACATCCCAGAATTTTATTCGCCTTTTTTGCAGCAGCACCGCACTGTTGGCTCATGTTGAATTTGTGATCTACTATTATGCCCAAGTCCTTTTCCCCTATGCTATCACTTAGTTCTATTCCTCCCATACTATATATGTTTTTTACATTTCTGTTACCCAGATGTAGAACTTTGCATTTGTCCCTGTTAAATACCATTTTGTTCGCCTCAGCCCATTGTTCCAGTGTGTCTAAGTCCTTTAGAATACACTCTCTCTCCTCTCTAGTGTTGGCTATTCCTCCTATCTTCGTATCATCTGCAAATTTTATGAGTTCCCCAATAATTCCATCGTCCAGATCATTTATAAAGATATTAAAAAGTACTGGGCCCAGAACAGAGCCCTGCGGCACCCCGCTTTTGACTTTCTTCCAGTTCGATGTGTAGCCATTTAGTATTACTCGTTGTGCCCGATCATTAAGCCAGTTGTGAATCCACCTAACTGATTTTTTGTCAAAGCCATACTTAATCATTTTTTCAATAAGAAGGTTATGTGATACTTTATCAAATGCCTTACTGAAGTTAAGATATACTATGTCCACGGCATTCCCTTGGTCCAACCATTCAGTGATTTTGTTGTAGAAGGAAATCAGGTTAGTCTGACAAGATTTATTAATCATAAAGCCATGCTGGCTCTGGTTAATTAATGCCTTCCCATCCAGGTACCGAAGTAAATGTTCCTTGACAATTTGCTCAAAGATTTTTCCTGCTATCGAGGTCAGACTTACCAGCCTGTAATTTCCTGGATCGTCCCTTTTCCCCTTTTTGTAGATGGGGACAACATTTGCCCTTTTCCAATCTAAAGGGACCACTCCTGTTTCCCATGACTTACTGAAGATTATAGCAAGGGGTTCTGTTATTTCCTCTGCTATCTCTTTCAGGACTCCAGGGTGTAAATCATCTGGTCCTGGGGACTTGGTTTCCTGTAACTTGGCTAAGTGCTCTCTTACCAGTCCTTCGCTTATAGTCAGCTTGGAGTCCTCCTTCCCCTCATCTCCATCACCATTAATGTCGATATTTCCATTAGTTTCTTGGGAGAAGACGGATACAAAATATGAATTTAGTAGCTCCACCTGCTGTTCCACCATGTTAACTGTTTCTCCTTTGTCATTCTTCAGGACTCCAATGGTCTCCTTCACTTTTCTTTTGCTTTTAACATATCCCCAAAATCCTTTTACCTTACTCTTTGCCTCTTTTGCAAGCTTCAATTCGTGTTCAGCCTTAGCTCCTTTGATGCTTGTCTTGCAGAGTCTGCAGACTGCTGTGTACTCTTCCTTAGGTATAGTTCCCATCTTCCACTTTTTGTATGTTTCCTTTTTCCTTTTTAGCAGGTTATGTAATTTTTTGGTCATCCATCCTGATATTTTTAGGTGCTTCCCATTTTTCTTCCTTCTAGGTATTGTTAGTTCCTGTGCTTTAATGATTTCCCTATGGAAGATTTCCCACCCTTCATGTGCATTTTTGTGCGTAAGAATTTTGCACCATGGAATTCTGCTAACCCTTGCCTTCAGGCTCTTGAAGTCTGCCCTGCTAAAGTCGAGCCTTGAAGTCTGTGTCTTCTCAGGTCTTCTTCTTCTTGCAACCCCAAACTCAAGTATAGCATGATCACTGAGTCCCAGTGTCCCTGCTACTCGTAGACCCTTAACCATGTGCTCTTTGTTGGTTAGGACTAGGTCCAAAATGGATGTTCCTCTCGTGTTTTCTTCTACTAGCTGGGCAATGAAGTTGTCTGCTAGAGAGGATAAAAATTTGATGGAGCCTTTACTCTTGGCTGTGTGGGTTTCCCAATGAATGTCAGGGTAATTGAAGTCTCCCATGATCACTATTTCATGTTTCTTTGAGAGCGTGGTCATTTGCTGTGAAAAAATCTCATCCATGTCTTCTGTCTGTCCTGGTGGTCTGTAATAAACGCCTAGTATGACGTCCTTATCATTGTTTTTCCCTTGAATTACTACCCAAATAATTTCCAGTAGATTATCATTCTGTAAAACTGTAATTTCTGTGGAGATGTGTTCTTTTTTAACATACAATGCAACTCCACCCCCTCTTTTATTAGTTCTATTCTTTTTGAATAAGTTGTATCCTTCCATCTGTATATTCCAATCATGCATGTTGTTCCACCAGGTTTCTGTGATGCCGATGGCGTCATAGTTTTCCTTGTGTATCATCAGCTCTAGTTCTCCTTGTTTGTTTCCCATACTTTATGCGTTTGTGTAAAAACATTTCAGATTGTGCTCTGCTGCATCCTTTTTCGTAATTTCCTTCTGAGTATCCTGTCTTGGGTCCTCTTTACCACCTCTAGTAACCTTGTTAAGTATGTCTTTTAGCTGCATGTTCTTGTCTTTCTTTTTTCTTCCCATCCCCTCTTCTTCTAGTTTAAAGCCCTTCTGATGAGTGTGGCAAGTCTTCTGGCAAATATGTTTTCCCCAGGTTTTGTGAGATGTATCCCGTCTCTAGCAAGGAGTCCATCGTAGAGGTAATTCACGCCATGGTCCAAAAATCCAAATCCTTGCTCTCGGCACCACCGTCGAAGCCAGGTGTTTACCTCTAGTATTCTATTCCATCTCCTGATGCCATGACCATCAACTGGGAGGATTGATGAGAATACTACCTGCGCATCCAGTTCCTTCACGGTCTTCCCCAAATTTTCAAAGTCTTTATAGATAGTTGGTAAATCATTTTTTGCCGTGTCGTTTGTACCCACATGTATCAGTAGGAATGGGTAGTCGTCCTTGGAGCTGAGGAGGCTTGGTATCCTATCGGCCACATCCTTGATTTTTGCTCCTGGGAGGCAGCATACTTCTCGTGCGGTTAAGTCTGGCCTGCAGACAGCTGCCTCTGCGCCTCTTAGCAGTGAGTCACCCATAACCACTACTCTTCTTTTCTTCCTTGCAACACCATTTCTTGTTGCTCCTGATTGTCTCTGGGTGACTTTTGTTTCTTCTTTTGCTGATAGGTTATTTTTGTCATTTTCATCCGCCTGCATGAGAGTTTCATATCGGTTACTTAGCTGTGTGAGTGGTGATGGCCTTGTGATCCATTTGCATCTCTTGGTCACATGTGTCCAGTTTTCTGCCTCTGTAGGTTCTCTCAAGTATTCTTCCCTTACTGTATTCGGGGGACTTGCATCAGTCTCTGCAACAGTAGGCTCTCTAGCACTTTCATCCCCTACTGTGTTCTGGAGGCTTGCTTCAGCTTCATCAATGAAGACCTCACTTTCTTTGATGCTTCTCAACGTCACTATTCTTTCTTCCAACCTCTGCACTTTTTCTTCTAAAAGAGCCACTAGTTTACATTTCATACAGGTGAATTTGGCTTTATGGTCCGGCAGATCTGTAAACATATAGCAAGTGTTGCAGCTCACCATGTGGGTTTTCTCCTCTTCCATGTTGCTCATTAAATTTGGATGAATGATCTTGTATATGTTTTTTTTGTGTTTTTTTTCCTCGTCTGATGCCGTCTACGAAGTGTAGAAACTCGCGATGTCCTCTAACCAGCGAGACCCAGCAATTCCCAGCAATCGATACGACTAAGGCGACTCTTCTCCTCTTCCCAGAATGCACCAGAAATATTCAGATGAGCTTCCAATCCCAGGTTTTGCGATGTCCTCTAACCAGCGAGACCCAGCAATCAATACGATTAAGGCGACTCTTCTCCTCTTACCAGAATGCACCAGAAATATTCAGATGAGCTTCCAATCCCAGGTTTTGCGATGTCCTCTAACCAGCGAGACCCAGCAATCGATACGATTAAGGCGACTCTTCTCCTCTTCCCAGAATTATTCAGATGAGCTTCCAATCCCAGGTTTTGCGATGTCCTCTAACCAGCGAGACCCAGCAATCGATACGATTAAGGCGACTCTTCTCCTCTTCCCAGAATGCACCAGAAAATGCACCAGAGGTTTACCCTCCGACAGCGGTCGGCCCTGAAACCTCTGCTTTCCATGCTTCAGGAAAACAAGATACCATATCACTGGGGCTTTCCATTTGCCTTGCAAGTGCGTCAACGTGACCGTGTGCTGTCCTTGGCGCACCTGGACGATCTTCCGAGCTTCCTCCGGTCTTTAGGCCTTCCGCCTCTACGATTCCCTGAGTGGTCCTCCCTGCTGGCTGATCCTAACAGTTCGGGCCTGTTTCGCTGAGATGGGACGCGACGGACATCACTGATTCTGGCCCTCCGCGCTCTCAGCAGCCACATCGCCGCCGCAGGCCTCCCATGGAGCAGGAGGCGCTGCCGTGACTACCTTTTCCACACTGATCCCTAACGGCAGGATTTTGTGAGTTCGTTCCATGATGAGACTGTCTGATTGTTTTGTTTTTGCCATTTTCACGTACATGCCTATGGTTTAATACCTCTCAAGTTTAGATTTGCACCCTGTGCCATTTTGTTCTATGTTATTGCTGTTTTATACGCCGGAGCTGCTCCTCCTCATGTTTTTGATTGCTTTAGTTTACCACTGTATTCCTGTATTTGACCTTGAGGTCTACCTTCCTCGCACCCACATAGTCAAGACCCCGCAGTGCGGGATCTCTTGGAGACCAGTGCTCCTGCCCCCTTAGTCTTCCTTTTTTCTTTGGAGGGGTTATTTGGCCCTCTTCTTATTTCTGTTTTCGTTTTTTGTTTGCGGTTTCTTGTTGTGTTGTTGTTTGTTTGTCCTTTTCCTTGACTCGTGTTTGTTTCGTCCCTGTCTGTTTTCCCTTTGTTTCTTTCCCCTATGGTGGACATTTCCATCTCAATGTTAAGGGTTTTAACGTTCCTGAGAAACGGTCCCAAATTTTGTATGATGCCCATAAACGGAAAGTGCAGAATTTATGTCTGCAGGAGACACATTTTGTATCTGAGCACATTCCAGTAGTCAAGAATCGGTACTTTCCGCAGTGGTTTCACAGCAGCAGTGCTCAGGGAAAGGTTCGTGGAGTTGCCGTTTTCTTTCATAAAAATTTGCCAGTTAGGATTGTGGACTCTATGTCTCATGGGGATGCTAGGTATATATTTCTGATTTGTGAAATTTTGGGCTCTGTTTATACCATAGCTAACATTTACGCTCCCAACACTGAGCAGGACCCCTTTCTCCTGTCGGCTCTGTCAGCACTCCAATGCTTCGCTAAAGGCCAATTAATTGTTTGTGGTGATTTCAATCTACCCCTCAACCCCCTACTAGACACGTCATCTGGCAGGTCTCATATTTCTTATAGTGCATTGAATAAGGTGAGGAAACTTCTAAACTCTATGTTGCTATGTGATGTCTGGCGGATTCTCCACCCCGTTGATAGGGATCTTCTTTTCCACTCCTCATAATTCATACAGCAGAATTGACTACATTTTTTTCTCTCATGATCTTCTCTCTTTGGTGACTCTTACCAGAATTCATCCGGCTTTTCTGTCTGACCATTCTCCTGTCTTCTGTGCTTTCCGTCCTCTTTCCTCTGCCCCTCGTGCCAATGTGTGGAGACTTAATGAGTCGCTTCTCCTTGATGTTCAGTGCTTGGAAGATTTAAAGCTCTCTACCTCTCACTTTCTTCAGGACCACTTGGAAGATGACACAGCCCCCCCTATTCAGTGGGAAGCTTTGAAATGCGTCCTCTGTGGTGTGTTGATCAAACATGGTGCACGCCTGAAGAGGGAGGCAGGTTCGAGGTTTCGTTCTCTTTTGAGGGATTTGGCGGTCTTAGAGGCACAACATAAGAAGACGCTTCAGCAGTCGACTTTGGCCTCCTTGACGCCCACACGGCAGATCAAATCCTTGCTTGGGCCAATGTTCTTTTTATGAATGGGGGAATAAGTCAGGGCGCCTCCTGGTGAGGGCGGTGAAGGCACGTCAGGCGGCGTCCCATGTGTTAGCCATTAAAAAATCTTCGGGAGCCATCACTCATGCGACAGCAGAGATTGCTTCTGCCTTTCTGGAGTATTATGCCTCCCTGTACCACCTACCCTCACCAGGAACCGCTCACCCGGCTCCCACTCCTAATCTCTCTCTCTCTCTCAGTATGTTGCAGCAACCGCCCTTCCTACTCTCTCGGCCGAGGATGTGGCTCTTCTTGAGGCACCTTTCTCTGCTCAGGAGTTAGAGGAAGCCATTTCCTCGCTCCCTGGAGGGAAGAGTCCTGGCACAGATGGCTACACAGAGCGTTTTTTCAAGGCCCTGAAGACGGAATTAGCCCCCCCCCTTGAGGGCTTTCAACTCCATTTCCTCTGGCGCTGCGTTTCCCTCATCATTCCTTCAGGCCCATATCACGGTTCTCCCTACGCAGGGCAAGGACCACACTCTCTGTTCGAGCTACAGACTGATCTCGCTCCTTAACACAGACGCGAAGCTGTACGCCAAATTGATCGCCAACCGACTTGGCCCGCACATGGGGGACCTTGTTCACCCCGATCAAGTGGGCTTTGTCCCCCGCAGAGAGGCCCGGGACAACACCTTGAAGGCTTTCTCCGCAATCCATCGCGCTCAACGGTCCCAGACCCCTATGTTATTACTCTCCCTGGATGCAGAGAAGGCCTTTGATAGGGTTGATTGGAGCTTCTTGGAGGCGACCCTGTCTCAGATTGGCCTCGGCCCTGCTATGCTTAATCGCATCCGGGCACTTTATCGCTCCCCCATGGCGCGGGTCAGAGACAATGGCTCCCTCTCATCCCTGTTTACCATATACAATGGTACCCGACAGGGCTGTCCTCTTTCCCCATCATTGTATGCTTTAGTTATGGAACATCTACTGGTCGCTATCCGGAATAACAATGATATTAAGGGCCTGAGAGTTCGTAATCTTCATCTTAAAGTCTCAGCATTCGCAGATGATGTTCTCCTCTTTATCACCCAACCACTTTTCTCGATTCCCTCCCTGCTCCGGGTTCTCAGCACATACAGCTTTTATAGTAATTACAAGATCAATCTGTCTAAGAGTACCGGTCTTGATGTTTCCCTCCCGGCGACGGTCCTCAGTTCCTTGCGCTCCTCTTTTCCTTTCTCCTGGTTCTGCAGATCTCTTAAGTACCTGGGGGTGCAGCTCCCTTCTGACTTAGCTGATATTCCTTAAATTTCCTACCTCTTTTACGCACTCTCCGTGCTGACCTTGAGCGCTGGGATACTAAGGGGCTCTCATGGCTGGGCCGTATCAACTTGCTAAAAATGAACATCCTCCCCCGACTTTTGTATCTCTTTCAGACAGTTCCGTGTATTGTTACGGACATCAATGGGTCCTCATATTAGACTATGTTGTAGAGTTCCAAATTAAATAATTAATTAACAGGTCTGGATGAGTCACGCCCATCCTGGACCTGGAGAATCATCAGACACACATGGTGGTTGGTGTTTCAAAGGATTCTGATTTATTGATACAAAACAAAGCAGGTTGGACTTATATCATAACATACCAGGATTGGATGTGGACTGGTAGCCTCTATCCATTGGCTAAAGCCTACTGTAACTATTACATTCCAACCAGAAACTAACCCCCCACCCAGTCACTGTCTCAAGGCTCCGAAGATAATTAGAGATCAAAGGCTTGGTGCTACTTCTTGGATTTAACAATTCAATGGACTATAGACATCCTGTGTTTAAACACTCTACATTGAGACAAAGGTGCAGCCCTGAAGTCGATCAGATAGATGAGGATTCATTAGCATTCCATTTTCTTATCTCTCTCTAGTATGTAGCCCATAGCACCTCCATGTTAATTAGTCTAACCACTTCCTTTTGAGACAAACTACTTATCTTTGATAGAGAAACATGGATGACAAATACAAGATGGGGGATGTGACTCTAACAGTATCATCCCGTCACGATTCTTTACTGCCGTGGGGCAGGCCTTTATTCAGTTCATCTGGACCCCGAAATCGCCGCGTATCGCTCGGTCTACGCTGTCGCGTGCAAAACGTAGTGGGGGTCTGGCGGTCCTGGACTGCTCGAGGTATTTTTTGGCTGCTGTTGCTACGCGTATCCTTGATTGGCATCATGCTGCCCATTCCAAACTTTGGGTAATGTTGGAGGGGTCTCGAGTTCCCTCTCTCTCACCGCTCTCCCCTGGCTTCATAAGATGTTTTGGGCGGATGACAAATCCCTCTCACTTCCCTTTGTGGCACACCAAACGCTTGGAGTTTGTCGGCTGTATGGGGAAATGAGGAAGCTCTTCAAGAATGATGGGCCGATGACTCCAATCTCGGGTAACCCCGATTTCCCCGCCGCACTTTACTCTCCTTTCCTTGGCCACTTGGTCAGTGACCCGGTTCTCCGCTTCCGTCATGTTACCTTGGCCTCCTCGCTTCTTCCACGTGCAGAACTCCTGGCCCGGACATTGCTTCCAGATTCGGTCTCTGCACATTGGAAATGTTCTCAACTCTCTCACTTTTACTTAACTTTGAAATTCTCTAATGATGTTCATAGACCCCTGCTTCCTGTCAAGCGTCTTTGTCTTGCTTCATCACCTCAGGCTCATACTGTCTCTCTGCTGTATGAAACACTGCTAGATGACCCTGGGGGTGCCCCAGTGGCGTAACTAGGAATGGCTGGGCCCCGTGGCGAACTTTTGACATGGGGCCCCCCTGACACCGAAGATCTCGACCGAGTCCCTCCTACGCATTCCTGCGCGCTCTATTATGTTCCATAGTGGCCCCTGCACACAGTATTATACCCAATAGTGGCCCCTGCACACAGTATTATGCCCCATAGTGGCCCCTGCACACAGTATTATGTCCCATAGTGGCCCCTGCACACAGTATTATGTCCCATAGTGGCTCCTGCACACAGTATTATACCCAATAGTGGCCCCTGCACACAGTATTATATCCCATAGTGGCCCCTGCACACAGTATTATACCCAATAGTGGCCCCTGCACACAGTATTATGTCCCATAGTGGCCCCTGCACACAGTATTATGTCCCATAGTGGCCCCTGCACACAGTATTATACCCAATAGTGGCCACTGCACACAGTATTATGTCCCTTAGTGGCCCCTACAGGACTAAATACTGTCATGTCACCCGCTGATCGCTATACCAGGACAAATTGTGGATAAAAAATCTGGTCATGTGCATTACAATTTAGTAACTCCATGTGCCTCATATTAATAGCAGTTAACCCCATCATCTCCCTCACATTAACCCCTGTGTGCCTCACCATAAGAGTTACTGATATGTGAGAGACATGGAGGTAATAATAAAGTATCTTCATTATTATTACCCCCATATGTCTCACATATCAGTAACTCTTATGGTGAGGCACACAGGGGTTAATGTGAGGGATATGATGGGGTTAACTGCTATTAATATGAGGCACATGGAGTTACTAAAACACAAGTAATCACCCCATATGCCTGACATTAATAAGTAACCCCAGTACGTACCTGTGTAGCTTTAGTTTCATTTTCCTTCTGCCTTTCTTCCTCCAGTGCAGGACGGCAGGAGCTCGGCAGGGATAAGCCCCGCCTCCTCCTCTCATTGGTGGGCAGAGGACAGCAGAGAAAGGGAGGGGGGAGAGAGGGGGAGCATCCTGAAGCGCTGACAAGAGCCAGAGCTGCAGCTCCTGTGTCTCAGCCGTTGCTGCAGCTTCGGGGCCCCCTGTTGGTGGAAAGTATTCCACCAACAGGGGGCCCCGATCATTATACTCGGGGGTCCGAAAAGACCTCCGAGAATAATGATAGCAGCGGTAGCAGCTGTCACCGGGCTCCTAATGTCCCGGGCCCTGTGGCAGCTGCTACCGCTGCTATGGTGGTAGTTACGCCACTGGGGTGCCCTACCCGCCTTTGTAAGTGGCTGGAAGAAGGAGCTGGGGTTTCACTCCCGCTGGATTTGTGGTCCTCTGCCTTCACTGCATGTCACAAATTTTTTATTTCGTGTAGAGCACAAGAGTCCAACTATAAAATCCTCTCCAGGTGGTATAGAGTCCCGGTACTCCTTCACACAATATACCCATCTACATCCGATAGGTGTTGGAGGTGTCTCTCTGATCAAGGCACGATGGCTCACATCTGGTGGGGGTGTCCCCTCCTGCGTCCTTTTTGGTCCGGTGTTAGACTATTCGCCAAGAGATGGGAGTAGATTTGGAGGACGATCCTGCTCCTTTACTTCTCTACATATTTTCCCGCAAATTTAGGAAATCCACCCGCAGGCTCCTGGGCTTCAAGTTGGTAGCAGCCCGGTCGGTAATTCCTAGGCTATGGAAATCTAGGACTCTTCCTATCCTCCTCTCCTGGCTTAAAGAGTTACTTGCGCATGATGGAGGACTTGATGGCTCAACTTCGCCCTGATGTGGGTACACATCAACAGACTTGGCTGTTGTGGGATCACTTCTATTACTCTGCTGACTTCCGCACCCTTTTTCCTTCTGTGCCCTTGTAATGTGGTCGAATGTCCTTGTCTTTGTGTTCTGTTTACCGCTTTCACTTGTTTACTGGCTTTGATACTGGATATTGTGCTCTTTCTGTATTTCTCAAATGTTTTGACTCTGCTGCGTCAGAGTCTTTTGTCCCCACCCCACCCCCCTCTCCCATTTTTCTCTTTCCCTGTTCCTGACCTGATTTGCTTGCTTGTTATTCCGAGCTTTCCCCCTCATCCCACCCCTCCTCCCTTTTCAACTTCTCTCTCTTTGTAAAATTTTTTTGAAAACCTTCAATAAAGTTTAATTTAAAAAAAAAAAAAAAAAAAAAAAAAAGTGACCCCATTTTAGAAACTACACCCGTCAAGGAATGTATTAAGGGGTATTATCATTTGGAGCCTAAAAACACTTCCCAAAAATTAATGTGAAAAATGAAAATTGAAATTTTTAAACAAATATGCCATTTCGGTGCCCCATACGTTGCAGCCACTTTGTGTTGTCAGAGACCTGCACTCCTAAAACTATTAAGGGGCCATCCCGAGGGGCAAAAAAATATATATGTGGGTATAAACTTCTGCTTGGGTACACAGCAGGGCTCAGAAGGGAAGGAGCACTGCGCTTTTTAGCTTTTGGGGTACAGAGTTAGAGGGACTTTCTGGGGGGGCATGTTGTTTTTGCAGAGCCCTGGAGGAGACCGTAAACTGGAATTCCCACAAGAAGTGACATACATTATCCTGGGTACACCAGTGTCATACATGTGTCCTAATATCAGTTTATACCACATACGACATTACGTACGTTATCTTGGGTACACCAGTGTCATACATGTGCCCTAATATCAGTTTATATCACATACGACATTACGTGCGTTATCCGGGGTACACCAGTGTCATACAGTGGAACATCTGTGCAGGTATGGCCGCTACATTGACGACCTGCTTTTAGTGTGGTTGGACAAGGTGGCAGCCATACTGGCATTCATGGATTACGGTATATAAATAACAAGGATATAAAGTTAAGATTTACTCACTCTATTGAACATACCCTTATAGGGGATGTGGACACACAGAGGGTTAAAACTTCACTTTTCCACAAAAAACACAATCCTGCATGCGTCTAGCTGTCACTCAGTGCATACTAGTAAGTCGGTATCTGTGGGAGAAATGGTTAGGGTCAGGAGGACATGTTCTGATGATGATGATTTTTCCCTACAGAAAGATAGGGTGCGCAAACAGATAAAAGCCAGGGGTTATCCTTCATGGTCCCTGGATAGAGCCAGCTATAGCGCTGATGACAAACAAAGGTCATCTCTATTACATGGATCTCCCAGACAAAGTCATAAACTTAATAATAAAGGGGTATTTCTGTCCCAATTACAGTAATAATTATGGACAGGTTACACAAGTTGTTGGTAAATACTTATTACCTATCGTGTTGCAGGATGATATCTTTGCTAAAATCATAGATAATGGTTGCCAGTTTGTAGCATGTAGAGGAAGAGCTTCAGGAAACATGTTGTCCCCCAGTTTATATGTGGAACCCCCCCCCCCCCCCGCTGCGGATAAAAAAGACTTGGCTTGACATCTGTGGCTTCCATAAGTGGGACCCCCAGATGCCAGGTCTGTCGGTGTGTCACAAAAACATCTACTTTTGAAAACAAAACAAAAAAACCCAACAAAAAATAGAAGTTTTTGTAACTCTGAATCGGTTGTGTATATGATCTGGTGTAGCACTTGGGATTTGTACTATGTTGGGTGCACTATACGCCCGTTACAGGTGCGTGTTTCTCAGCATATGGCAGATTGCAGCGATGCCAGTCAGAGCAGGGTTTCAGGCGTTTCCAAACATGTTTTACAATGCCATTAGGGAAATGTGTCATCTCTCATTGAACCGGTCACTAGACCTACATGGGGTGGCGATTGGAGGGGGAAATTATTAAAAAGGGAGGCCTTCTGGATACTTGAGCTTTGCACTTGATATCCAGAAGGTCTCAATTACAAAACCGACCTGGCCTGTTTTTATTAAGGTCAGGTCATATTTTCCCTTTATTGGTTTTATTTATTAAAAACCATATTTCAGTTATACTCATTGGCTATTATTGGTTTTATTATGCTATAAAACATACACGCCAGGATATTACTTATTTGCCGGTGTTTCAGACGCTCAGCCTTTGAATTTACCGGCTTTAATGTGTCATGTGACTTTTTTTCCCTCACATGACATGGTAATCATGGTTACTGTACACGCCTCCTTTGCATCACGTGTTCTCTGATCATATGGTGGGGAAATCGCAGGATTTCCTTCTCTGACTCCGCTTATGCATGTCATCTAATCAGGTGAGAAAATATATGATATGATGTCATGACCTTCTTGAGTGTATATGTGGATATGTATTTTTCCTGCGCTAAGTGATATTATTCTAATATAAGTTCTTTCCTTGTATATTTTTATACCATGCATGGTGTTTTATGTCTTTTTCTTTTCATGTTGTTTCCTCTGTTTTTGAGTTTTCTTTTGCCATGGGTGTCTTTGAAGTTTATTCATCTATGTGCCGTATATGTTGGTATATATGGTTGTATTTGCATATGTCCTTTCACCTGGGTGTGGTCAGACATGCTGACTGAATTTTATCAATTGACAAGGTTATATATTCTGGGGATTTGCCATTTGGTTTCAGTGCTATGAGTAAGGCGCCTATGCCTCGAAACGCGTAAGCAGCAGCTAATATGGCCTTTATTTGTCTTCGTTTTTTTGACATATTGTGGTGAATTTGTGTATTTTTCATTAATTTTTTTGACTCTTGCGTTGATTCAGATATGTTTTCTATTTTATTAAAGTTAAGGTTTTTATATATATACATATATATATACCGTATATACTCGAGTATAAGCCGAATTTTTCAGCCCAGTTTTTGTGCTGAAAAAGCCCCCCTCGGCTTATACTCGAGTCAGAAAAATTTTTTTTTTTTTTTTTTTTTTTTTTTTTTAGGAGGGGGGTCTATGACCAGCCACAATATCAATGTATAGAATCTCCCATAAAACAGTGGAAAAAAAGATTTAAAAAAAAAACAAATGAGTTCTAAATCACTCTCACTTTCCTTAGAATAGATACAAAAGTAGAAAATGACTGTGAAACACATACACATTAGGTATCCCTGTGTCTGAAAGTGCCCGGTCTACTGAATATAGGGTATCTGCAGTGCTCCTGTTCCGTCGGGAAGGGGTTAATAGGAGCATACCGCAGATACCCTATATTCAATCAGACTGAATTCCAAGTAGGGGAAGAAAAAAACAGTCCTCAAGCTCAGGGAAGGGGCAGACAGACAACCAAAACACCCCCTCCCCTTTCACAGCATCTACTGCACCCAAAAACTCCGACCACTTTAATTTTTGAAATTTTCCAGCAGCTGCTGCATTTCCCCCCTAGGCTTATACTCGAGTCAATAAGTTTTCCCAGTTTTCTATGGTAAAATTAGGGGGTCGGCTTATATTCGGGTCGGCTTATACTCGAGTATATACGGTAAATATATATATATATATATATATATATAAAATATTTTTTTTTTTTTTTTTGTGGAGTTTTTCAAGTTGCTGGATACAATAGATTTTCTATTCCATGTATTTGTACACGTTCATTATCAGGTTGTGAAAACTTGTTTGCATTTTTTTAGATAACAGTACAGGACAATAATGAAGAACAATAAAGAGAAATAATGGTAACAATATAAAATAATAAAGTATATAACAACTGAAACGAAAGTAGAGAAAACAAAATAATACAGAAATACATAATGGGCGCACATGAATGTGATGGAGAGAGATGGTGTGAAAAATCCGGTAATGGCGATTGCCCCGGCACCAAAATGTTTCTGTTTGGATGAAATACATATTTGGAGTACTGTAACTATATTTATGAGTGCCAGAAGTTTTGTTCTTTTGCATACGAATGTGAGAACCTTTCTGAGCACCATTTTCCTCGCTAACCGAATGACGTATCATTAACATCCTACTATTCTTCAATAATTCATCAATATTTTTAGACAAATCAGAATTTCTAAATTTCATGTACATAATGCAGATTTTTACATCCCTCACTTGCCTTGGTGAGTCAGTCAGCAGAATACAGACTGCCGCTCCCTGCAGCCGCTCTGTGTCCAGTCTATAATGATACAGGCCGCCATGTTGTGCTGCTGGAGATGACAACAATCCGTGTGTGGGTCATTCCATATCAAGTGATCCAAATCAGAATATTTTTTTTACCTGACGTCTTTAGATTTTTTTTATTTTTTTTTAAGTACAACTTAAGTTAATTACAAATAAAAAGTTTTGAATTTTTTTCTTCATCAGTTAATTTTTTATAGACTTCTAAAGTTTTGAAAAAGTGTGAATTTTGGCCTGGTATGGCTTTACATTTTTTAACATATCTTGGGCTAGAATTAAGATAAATCGGTGGGAGAGGCATCATTTTTCTCAGAGCGGTACCGGCTTTGATTTGATATGTTACAAGACGATGTTTCTTTATGTTTTGTTTTGGAGAAATCAAATTCAAAATTTTGATACGCAATTGTGAAAAAAACGTATGTTTTAAAATTGTGAAAAAATGCATTTGTGTTACTTGTGTTCTTGGTTATATTTGTACAGGTTTTCAACTTGGGACCAAATTGGGATCAATTCTTTTTTATTTTTTAAGCCTTGAATCTTCTGATTTTATGTTTGTGTGAGCTTCTTCCTTTTTTCTTTTCAAATTACAACTTGCTGAATTCAACATTTATATGCAACAATAAAAAACCATAAAAAACAAATACTGTAAGTGCCAGAACAAATACATCTTATCATCAGAACACAGCTTGTTCAGCATTTTCAACCTGAATGCATTGAACAAACCAAAAGAAAAAAGCTGCTCATATCCTCAAGTGCGATTTTCTAAATAGTCTCATCCTAATTACCGTATTTTTCGGACTATAAGACGCACCTAGGTTTTAGAGGAGGAAAATAGGGAAAAAAAATTTTGAAGCAAAAAATGGTAAAATATTTAATATATGGGAGTTGTAGTTTTGCAACAGCTGCAAGGCCACATTGACAGGTGACCCTGCAGCTGTACGGGGACGCATAGAGTGTTTTTTTTTTGCGGGGCCAGATGTACTTTTTAGTTATACCATTTTGGGGAATACCTATTGCTTAGATCACCTTGTATTGAAAAAAACCCCGGTGGTTTATGATATATGATTTTCTACTTTTATATATATCTATATTCTAGGGACAGGAGGTGATTTAGAACTTTTATTTATTTCATATTTTTATTATATATTTTTAAAGCTTTTTTTTATTTTTTTTTACTATTTTATTCCCCCCGGGGGCTTGAACCTGCGGTCACTTGATTGCAAGTCCCATAGACGGCAATACAACTGTATTTCCGTCTATGGGACATTCTGTCTATTAGTATTACGGCTGGTCATAGAGACCAGCCGCAATACTAATATAGCAGTGACAGGCCTGGGAGCCTCATTAGGCTCCCGGCTCTCACCCGAACAGGTCGGCTCCTGCGATATTGCCGCGCAGGAGCCGGCCTGCAACTTTACAGGTACGGGGGAGGTACAGGTTTGGGGGAGAAGGGGCCACTGATACTGACCCGGCATCCGCTGTACTAGAGAGGCGGATGCCGGCGAGGGATAGACGCTGGCACAGGTGCCGGGGCCTGAGACATCGCTGCGCTCCTCTGCCCTGCATGAAGCCAGCGGCGGGGGGACGGAGGAGCGGAATAGCATCACTCCTCCCGCTGCTGGCTTCATGCAGGACAGAGGAGCGCAGCGATGTCTCAGGCCCCGGCGTCTATCCCTTGCCGGCATTCACCTCTCTATTACGGCGGGTGCCAGGTGCCACATTCAGACTATAAGACGCACCCTTCTTTTCCCCCCAAATTTTGGGGAAAAAAAGTGCGTCTTATAGTCCGAAAAATACGGTATATGTTAACAAGAGTACAAGAACCAATATTTATAACACCTATTTCTACATGTAACAATTGTTTTTTGTTATATCACTAAACATGTAATTTATTAAGAAAAATAGTCCAGTAGATAAATCCTCATTCTATAAAATATGAAATAATCAAACAATTAATAGGACATTTTTAAACTACTGGCCTTTTATCATCAATTTGTCCTTTCTAGTGAGTGAAATGTAATCTTGTCCATAAGCGCTTACTAGCAATGGCCATTTCCTTTTGTGTCAAAAAGTATGTACGGCCTGTCATGGTGTTAGGCTCCACCTGAGTTAATATCGGATTTTTGTTGACTTGTAAAATGTCTGGTTTTCTTGGATACACAAAGGATGGTGCTGGACCAGAACGATGCAAAAAAGTCAATTTTATGTCTTCATTTTCACAATCTTTGGAGAGTCCAGTAGCCGCCACCAGCGCCGATTATATTCACAGGTCACATAACCAGTTATGTCATCCATTGCCAATCTTGTGCCGCCTTCTACCACTTCATGGACTTCACTGTCATTGCTGAATGAAAAAATCCTTGTTTTTATTTGTTTCACTACATGGAATGAAAGTGTTTTTGTGAGGTGGATCATTCTCTGTACATATCTCACATATAGACCCCACACTTTTAGACCACAGGCTGAACAGATCTGAATTCAAGATTTTCAGAATGACACTGTAAGGGTGCATTCACACTACGTTTCCTGAAGCTTATTCTGAACGTAAATCACGTTCAGAATAAGCGGCGTATAAAGCAGCTCCATTCATTTCTATGGGTGCCGGCATACGAGCACTCCCCATAGAAATGAATGGGCTGCTTCTTTCACTGCGAGCAGTCCCATTGAAGTGAATGGGATGTGCCGGCGTGTATGGCTCGGCATGAGCAGAGCTTGCCGTATACGCCGGCACTTCCCATTCACTTCAATGGGACTGCTCGCAGTGAAAGAAGCAGCCCATTCATTTCTATGGGGAGCGCTCGTATGCCGGCTCCCATAGAAATGAATGGAACTGCTTTATACGCCGCTTATTCTGAATGTGATTTACGTTCAGAATAAGCTTCAGGAAACGTAGTGTGAATGCACCCTTAATAGTTATATTTTAAAATATTATCCCATCGCGATCCCAACTTGAATTTTGGTACAGATGTGGCTAAGGGCATAGCAGGCCCATGTGCATTTTTTGGAAATTTTTAAATAAAACGTTTTTTTCGGAAATGCATTTTAAAATTTTGCGTTTGCGTTCACATGGGTAAAATATTAACAAAGATACTCTTGTGACATATTTGGTGAAAGCCTGTCTAGTTCTGAGTAGAATGGCGTTTATTTTGTTTCTCTATCTTTTTTCTAGCCTAAGTTATGAGGAGAAATGTAAAGGCAGGCAACACAGAAATTCGCATTTTTCTGAACTTTGAAAATCAATTAAAAATCAAAAAAAAATTCTAGAATTTTTTTTTCTTCACTTTTTGCATTCTCTGACACACTATTACCAAATAACAAAATCTCAAAAGAATTAAAAATATAGAGGGAAAAATCATTGGTTCACTTGACACGGAATGACCCGTCTGCAGTACAGAGTCCAGGCTGCTGTTCTGTCATCATCTGCAGATGGAGGAAGAAGGAATTGTCATCATCTTCTCTGGCCATTACTGACTCACTACAGCTACACGTAACAGTGACTATTATACAGGAGCAAACAGGCAGGAGTGTCCCCCAATAACCACAGCGGGGAGATACCTGGAGGCGCCCCCCTATCCTCACAGGACTCCGCTCAGCCATCTATTACATTGTCACCCATCTCCGCTCCAATAAATCAGGAATTTATCATCCATTGACTTTCATCCCCTTTAAGGGAGGGCTTTAAATGCAGTGGAAGAAATGGCTCAACATCCAGACCTATGCCCCGCCCTAAATGATGACATCATCACACAGATTGTACTTTAGGCTGGTTTCACCCTCCTGCTATATAAGGACTCGGCAACTCTACCGGATCCGCTCTCTCCACTGTAAGAGGTGGGGTTGGGAGCAGAGACCCGTCAGATAGTCAGACCACCCAAATTATATCATAAATCTCATGTCCCAGATCTCTGCTTTATGTTGTACGGACATTATAAGGTTTACAAGTCAAACAACGTTTATAATTTTCAAGAACTTTTCCAAAACCCATTTTTTAAGGGACTAATCCAGTTATGAAGGGGTTTTGAAAGCCCCCTGTATTAAAACCCCCCATAAATCACCCCATTTTCAAAACTGCACCCCTTAAATAAGCCAAAACTACATATACCAAGTATTTCAACCCTGTAAGTTTTAGAACAGGAATTAAGACAAAATGTAAGTGAGATTTACACATCTCATTTTCTTTTGTTAATATGTTCATTTAGCCCTAGTATTTACACATTCACAAGGGGTTAAAGAAGAAAATGTATCTAAAAATGTGTTACAGCGATTTCTCCTGACTACGGAAATACCCCACATGTGGAGGAAAGCTATTGTATTGGCACAGAAGGCAGGGAGCGCCATTAGGCTTTTGGAGGGCAGAATCAATTTCAGCTGCCCCTAAGGGGCTAATGCAGTGCAGAGTGCCAAGAAGTGACTTCGTTTTGGAAACTGCACCCCTCAAAGGGTAAAGTGATCATTTCAACCCCAGAGATGCTTTACTAAAAGAAATACGCAGCAGATTGTGCAAAATGAAAATTTTCCATTTTCCCAGATAGGCCATTTCAGTGGCCAATATTTCCTGCCCATATCACAGACCTGTAAAATGTCAGCTCTCCAGTTATTAGGCTCTGTCTCCTAATTTCGGGAACCCCCTATATGTGGTCCTATTCTTCTGCCTACAAATATGGCAAGGCTCAGACATTTAGACGTGCCATACTTATATGAGACCTAATTTGGTTATTTGCACCTCACCGGTGAGCCCTTGCTGAGGAACTCAGGCAAAACTAAACAATGCACCCCCTATTCTGAAAACTACAACCCCTCAAGGAATGTATGAAGGGGCACAGCGAGCATTATTAACCCTTGAGTATTGCATTATTTTAATTTCAAGAAATAAATGCACAGTGAAAATCGAAAATTGTAATTTTTCCAGACATACGCCATTTCAGTGCCTGTTATGTTGCGCTCAGACTGTGACAGCAGAGACGCACACTCCAAAAACTGTTCATCGGGTTCTCCTTGGTACAACAGTCTTTGGAGCGTTTCTCTGACATAAGCCGGATACAACATATTGTGCAATGAAATGACGGATTGCTGCAAAAATTGTTATTTTGACTCTGCGCAGCTGATGGTGCATTCATTTCTGGGGAATAAATTAATGCAACACTTGTGGGGAAATATGCTCGTTGTACCCCTGGATAAATTCCATGAGGGGTGTAGTTTCCAAAATGGGGTCACATGTTAGGGGATTCCAATTTACTGGCATTTCAGGAACTCAGCTAAAGTGGCATGACATCCAAAAATCAAAGCGGTTGTTCCAAATCCCAAATAGGCCTGCTTCTTTTCTGCTCCCTTCTGTGTGCCCAAACAGTAGTTTGTACCCCCATATATCTAAGTGGGGTGTCCTCGGTACAACAATGTGAAATATGTGGGAGTAAACTGCTGCTGAGACAACAGCAGGGCACAGAAGGGAAGAAGCGCAGATTTAGATGGTTTGGTTTTTGGATGCCAGGTCATGTTTGCAGAGTCTTTGATCTTGCAGGAAAGTGGAATCCATCATTAGGTGACCCCATTTTGAACACTGCCCCCTCAAAGAACTTATCAATTGGTTTAGTGAGTATTAGTATCCCAGACGTGACTATGTAAGTTGTGCAGAGTAAACTGGGTACACCAAATCCCATTCTATTTTCCTACTAATTCCTATGACATGGATGGGGGGTGGGGGTGTCCCCTGATATACGCTTGCACAGCTTATACATTCCCTTCTTGCCACAGCCACTTATGTCCTAATGATTTGGTGATTTGGGGGGTTTGTCTTCACATTGTACAAGCTATATTTTTTTATTTTCTGGAGATGTGGCCATATGAGGGCTTGTTGTTTGCGATATGAGATGTACTTTTCAATGCCACCATTTTGGGGTGCCTGTAACTTATTGAGGAAATTTTATTACAGAGGACCTTTCATTTTCTCAGGCACATGTGGTATTATATACCACTAGAAAGCTGATAGTTCGCTGCATTCAGTGCACTGTTGGCTTTCCCGTTATGTGTCCCAGTGGAAGAACTATCAGTGCCGTTACCGTAGCTATTCAGAGTCAGAAGAGCGTTCTGACCGCCTGTGAGGAACGCCCCTCCTGACAGGAGAGTGCATAGCGCTATACTATCAGGGGGGCTGCTCCTTACCACCCAGTAATGATGCTGAGCTGCAAGGAACGCTCCCCCCCCCCCCCCCCAATACTAGTCTATGGAGGAGTAGTGTCAGGAGGGATGTTCCTCATAGACTGTCAGAAACGCCCTTCTGAAACTGAAGAGCTACAGTAACGGCACCGACAGCTCTTCACCAGGGGCACATAATGGGAAAGCTGTTGTCAGATTTCTAGCGGTACATAATACTGCACATGCCCAAGGATATGAAAGGTCCTCTTTAAAGAGTACCTTTCATGGGTTGGGGCACAGGCGGTTTTATATACTGCTGAATTCAGCGCACTGTCGGCTTTCCCGATCTGTGCCCCAGGTGAAGAGCTATCGGTCCCAGTACCGTAGCTCTTTACAGTCAGAAGGGCGTTCCTGACAGTCTGCAGGAACGTCCTTCTTCACAGCAGAGCCTATAGCGCTGTACTGTGAGACCGGGGAGGAACACCCCTCCCAGTACTTGTTCATAGATGAGTACTATCAGGAGGGGAGGAGCGAAGTGTCGGCTTTCCAGCGGTATATAAAACCGCCTGTGCCCCAACCCATGAAAGGTCCTCTTTAACTCTTTCTGGGTGGGATGTAAAAGAAGACATCTATTCTGGCATTGCTTTTTCACATTTCATTTTTCCCGTACAGCACAAGTAACATATGGCCTTTATTCTGTGGGTCCATACAATTAAGGCAATACCTCGTTTAGGTTTTCAGTTTTGCTAAAATTAAATTTAGGGAAAAGACCAATTATTTTTCCATTTTCTGAAAGACATAACATTTTTATTTTTCTGTTGACAGAACTGGTTGAGGGACAACCTTGGTTTTTATTGGTACCAGTTTGGTTTTCATCTGACCATTTACCTTTTATTGAACATTTTGTGAGGAAAAGGTGGCGAATAATCATTATTTTGTGCGGTTATCTATGTTTTTTCTAATGTCATTCAGCGTGAGGGTTAAATAATGTTTTAGTTTAATTGTGCAGGTTTTTACAGACGCGGTGACACCGAATATGTAATTTGTTTGTCTTTATTTTACATAATAAAACATTTTATATGGGAAAATGGGATTTTTGGGGCTTTATTTATTTGTTGGTTTTTTTACATGTTAAACTTTTTTTTTTTATTACTTTTTTAAATATTTTTTTTGGTCCCCATGGGGTATTGAAGCAGCGATCTTCTGATTGCTGGTTCAATACATAGACTCTGCAATACACATGTACTGCACTGTATAGAAGGCTGTCAGCCCATACAGACGCATCGGCTGACAGCCTTCACTCTTGGCAGGATCAACCAGGTACGTGGACGGACAGACCCACGATCACTAATCAGACTCCGAGCTGCCCATTAGGATTACCGAAAACATCACGGGAGTGCCAGTTGGGACTCCGAAACATAAAGAAACCCCTGAGATGCAGCATCTCAGGGGTTAACACCTGCGATTGGTACCCAATTCCAACCGCGGGTGTTACAGGATAATGTCAGCCGTAACATACGGCTGACACCCGAAAAGCAGTGTGTGCACACAGTCTCTGTGTGTGCATCATACTTCCGCTATAGTAGTACTGCGGTTTGTGGGAAGTCTTTCCCGGCAGCGCTGTACTATTACGGTGGATGTAGGGAAGGGGTTACTGCTAAGACCCCATGCAGCAAAACACAGCAAACAACCGCAGTGGAAATACATCACATTTTTTTCCAAAGCTTTTTTCATTCTGTTTTTGCAGAATTTTCCTCTGCATCAGGTATATGGAAAAGGCCAGCCTTTCCACAGGTATAACGTAAATGCTGCGATCTTCAAAAAACGTCCGTGTTGTTGACAATGAAGCTTTTCCTCCGCAGATAATTTTTTTTTCTGCAATGTGCGGATGGGAATAGTTCCAATTCCATTCACTTTAAAATTCACTGTAAAACGCAGCATTTTCTGCCATGGCATTTACACAGCATTGGGCTTCAGCTCCAAACCCTACATATCAGGCCACAGCAAAAATGCAATGCGGGAAAAACCGCATTTGTTGGTGACAACAAATTGTGTTTTTTTTCCCACATCGTTTTTCACAAAAAGTCCAAAGAGGTTTCCTCTGCGGGCTCTCTGCTTCCAATGTACCTATAGGAAAACCGACGGCATTTCCATAGGTATAATTGGCATTCTGCGATTTCCATAACCGCGTTTTGTGTATTTTTATGCAATTGATTGATTTGTGAGAAACACGAGGAAGCAGGGGCGGATCCAGGGCCGGGCGAGCCGGGTTTAGCGGGGCCCCGCGGCCCGGCCCTAACAAAATGGTCCCGGTCAGCCTCGGCATAGTCGGGCAAGTGCTGGGGCCACAGAGCCTCTGGGGGCCCCCGGGCACTTCCCTGTCACGATTCCAGCTCATCTGCGTCCGTCCGCCAATGAGCTGGAATACATACGCGATGCAGGAGCTGTGAGCTCAGCTCCTGCTTTAAAGCTCCGGCCCGGCTTGCGTGTGTAGGCTGTTATTTCAGTCCAGGTAGCTGCAACGGGGCTAAGGGATAGCAGTAGGGAATCTCGCCCTGCACTACTCCCACTAGCTATCCCGGTCCCTGCCTCACGGGTGTGGGTCGGCTGTACTCAGGCTAAGCCTGACCCCGACAGCTCCTCTCTCACTGATTCCGTAGGCCTAGAGGGAAGTGGGAGAAGGAATGCCCTATAAGACCTCTAGGGACTGGAGACTAAAGGGGGTCACCCCTAACGAACAAGTGAAGCTGCTACTGACAGGGACTGACAAGGGTGTGCGCTGACTAACAACACAAGCAGCACACAGGAAAAATGTGGGAAAGGATTCCCCCAAACCAATATGGGAAGGAACCATACACTAGGAAACAAACACAGGGAAACTGAGTAGAAATCAAAGGATAAGGCAATTCACTCACACAGTCAATTATACACAGAGGAAGGATTGGTGAACACAGAAGGGAAAACACACAAACCAACTCGTTCACCCAAACCTCCCAAAAATCAACCACGGAACTTCCTCTATCCCAGAACACCACCTACTCCTCCTGCTAAGGCCTAGCTCTGTAAAAGCGACACTCAGCACAGAACCATGGGAGGCATGGGTTTAAATACAGAGTAGAGACCACTCCTCCCAGGTGCAAATGGGAGGACAGACTAATCAACCAGGAGATAAAGCTGCCTACCAGCAGTGCGTGCGAGCAAGTCAGAAGGTGTGCACCAATACTCACGACAGGACAACCCCGCAGCGCCAGGATGCCACCCCAGACACTGCGCAGCCAAAAACTCCCCAGGTAAGAAAAATAGAAATTAAAGAACCTAAATACTCCTAACATAGGCGCGATGACGTCACCACATTACACTTACACACGCAAGCCGGGCCGGAGCTTTAAAGCAGGAGCTGAGCTCACAGCTCCTGCATCGCGTATGTGACTGGAGAGAGGAGCGTCGGGGGAACGATGGAAGGTGAGTGTGTTTGTTTGTATTAAATATTAAGGTGGAACATAATGAAGGGGGCCCATGAAACTGGGGGGCAAATGAGGGGGGGGGGGGGGAACGGCATGACACTGGGGAAGATGAAGGGGTTGGGGAGAGAACGGCATGAAACTGGGGACAGAGATGGAGGGGGCCCAAAGAAACTGGGGGCAAATGAAGGGGAGGGGGGAACAGCATGACACTGGGGCAGATGGAGGGGGGGAGAACAGCATGACACTGGGGCAGATGGAGGGGCGGAGAACAGCATGACACTGGGGCAGATGGAGGGGGGGAGAACAGCATGACACTGGGGCAGATGGAGGGGGGGAGAACAGCATGACACTGGGGCAGATGAAGGGGGGGAGAACGGCATGACACTGGGGCAGATGGAGGGGGGAGAACGGCATGACACTGGGGCAGATGGAGGGGGGAGAACGGCATGACACTGGGGCAGATGGAGGGGGGAGAACGGCATGACACTTTGGCAGATGGAGGGGGGGAGAACGGCATGAAACTGGGGCAGATGAAGGGGGGGAGAACGGCATGACACTGGGGCAGATGGAGGGGGGAGAACGGCATGACACTGGGGCAGATGGAGGGGGGAGAATGGCATGACACTGGGGCAGATGGAGGGGGGGGAACGGCATGACACTGGGGCAGATGGAGGGGGGAGAACGGCATGACATTGGGGCAGATGAAGGGGGGAGAACGGCATGACATTGGGGCAGATGAAGGGGGGAGAACGGCATGACACTGGGGCAGATGGAGGGGGGAGAACGGCATGACACTGGGGCAGATGGAGGGGGTTGAACGGCATGACACTGGGGCAGATGGAGGGGGGAGAACGGCGTGACACTGGGGCAGATGAAGGGGGGGGTAGAACGGCATGACACTGAGGCAGATGAAGGGGGGAGAACGGCATGACACTGGGGCAGATGGAGGGGGTTGAACGGCATGACACTGGGGCAGATGGAGGGGGGAGAACGGCGTGACACTGGGGCAGATGAAGGGGGGGGTAGAACGGCATGACACTGAGGCAGATGAAGGGGGGAGAATAGCATGACACTGGGGTGGATGGAGGGGGGAGAACAGCATGACACTGGGGTGGATGGAGGGGCAAGAACGGCATGACACTGGGGCAAATGAAAGGGGAGAGAACGGCATGACACTGGGGCAGATGAAGGGGGGGGATGGCATGACACTGGAGCAGATGAAGGGGGGGAGAATGGCATGACACTGGGGCAGAGACGGGGGGGACATGAAACTGTGGGCAGATAAAGGGGGAGAATGGCATGAAACTGAGGACAGAGATAGAGGGGGGGACATGAAACTAGGGGTAGAAGAAGGGTGTATATGAAAATGGGGAGAGATGGAGGGGGAACATATAATTTACGGGTGACTGTAGGAGGATTATACTGTGTGGAATCACATGTAAAATTAATGAGAATGGGCGGAGTCAACATGAAAGTGGGCGGGGCCTAATTTGCTGCGGCGCGCTGCGCGTAGGGCCCCGCCAAAGTCAATTGCCCAGGGCCCCGCAAACCCTGGATCCGCCACTGCGAGGAAGCGCACAGAAACAAACAAAAGAGGCCCCCCCCTCTGTGTGTGTGTGTGACATACTTCTCTCATATATATATATATATATATATATTGCTGATATATAAGGGTTCTGCATCCTCTGGAAACGTTTTGTGATATGCTGGGCTGTATGTTCTCCACCTCTTAGCAAAGACTTAGCCATGTTTTTTAACACCACATGGGGCGCTGGCATAAAACACAGAAGATGAGGTGTAAAGTATGTATAGCGCCTTTTTGGCACAAAATTGAGTTGCGTTTTTATTCATTTATCTGCCCCACTGTGTACTCGCAGCAGGTCAGTTACTGACAAATCCCTAGCGGATAACCCAATGTGCAGGACAGCAGCAGTGTAGTGAATGGGATTTACAGGAACCCTGACCAGACACTGCAGAAACAAATCTGCATCATGTCAATCATTGCTGCGTGTTTGCTGCAGTTCACAACATTTAGGGTCCATTCACACTAAGATTTTTGGCGCTGATTTTGATGCAGAATCCGCGTCAGAATCCATGTGGAAAAAAAGCCTCCCACTGAAGTCAATGGGAAGCTTTTTCTCCACATGGATTCTGATGCAAATTTAGCGTCAAGATCAGCACCAAAAAACTCAGTGTGAATGGACCCTTAAGGGTGCATTCACACTGAGTAAACGTGGCGCGCAACGCGCCCCGTTTACGGGACGTTTGCGCGGCGTTTTTTACGGTACATGTTTGCGCTCGCGTTTACAAGGCGTTAACGCGAGCGCAAACATGCACGGTAAAAAACGCGGCGCAAACGTCCCGTAAACGCGGCGCATTGCGTGCCACGTTTACTCAGTGTGAATGCACCCTAACAAAGTAAAGAAATCACAGCTGAAAACTATGGAAAAGACTATTCGTTTTCAGGTGGGTTTTCCAGCAGGTCCATTGCAGGATGTGGAGGACGTAGCATTGCGGATCCACCTAGAGGCGTCTGAGCGTTAGGCTCAAAACGCATGCAATAAGCGAAAAACCTAAAATGACAATAAAACCATGGATAAGACTAGTTGTTTTCAGGTGGGTTTTCAGCAGGTCCATTGCAGGATGTGGCAGACATACCATTGCGGATCGACCTAATGGCGTTTGAGCTTTAGGCTCAAAATGCACGCAAAAAGCGAAAAAACTAAAATGACAATAAAACTAAAGGCGTATTATTTATTTTTCTTACTCGTACAACAACAACGTAAGATATGACAAGATGGAGGACAAGCGGTGCAATGACTGTCAGGTGGTGTAACATGTAGTATGTGTTGTATTCCACATGATGGCGCACAATACTGATCTATGCCAGGCTGTACCTGAAAACCCATATACAGTACTTTACCTACATTATTAAAGCAGATCCTAACTTCCCTGACAACTCCAGATGTGTGGTAGTTGTCAGAGATAGTATCATGAACGTGACTCAGGCTGAATCACATTAAAGGGATTGTCCACACGAGATACCATAAATGTTGGATAGACAGATTGGTCTCACCTGTTTCCAGGAATACTCTCCACCCCATCCGGCCTTACTTCACGCTACTGACAGCCAATTCCAGGTAGCCAGCGGTGGTCGCTTTGCAGTAACAGCCCGGCTCACTTGGTTCTGTTATTTCTGTAATGTCCATAGAAGTGACTGGAGAATGGAAGTTATAGACACAGCACAGGGAGCTACATGGGTTCTGTCACTTGTGAGGCGGGAAACAGCGTAACTCACATTCACTTCTATGGGAATTAGGGAACAGCGTGACACGGTGAGCTCAGCTGTCTCTGTAACCCCGACCAACACTGGCAGCTTGTATATGGCCGTCAGCGGGATCAGATGAGGCTGAATGGGGCTGAGGGGTTTATTTCTGGATATAGGGGAGACTCTCATGGGACAATTTCCTATAATAATATTCTAACCTGGTCACACATGACATGAAACCTGGTCACACAAAATAAGAGGAAAATGCTGAAATGTGCAAAACAGTCAGTGCTGAAAGGGTTAACCATCCCCTGCCCCTTTATTACTCCTATGTGTGACACATAATACAGGGGCAGCAATGGCTGCTGGGATTTCTTCTCCCCTCACACATTATGTGACTGTATTCCTCCCCTCTGACTGCAGAGACATAATCTGCCCCATCAGCTTCTCCTCACATCTCATCTCCATCACTGTCCTCTCCTCACATCTCACCTCCATGTCTCCTCACATCTCTCCTCCATGTCTCCTCACATCTCCCCTCCGTGTCTCCTCAGTCCTCTCCTCACATCTCCCCTCCATGTCTCCTCACATCTCCCCTCCGTGTCTCCTCAGTCCTCTCCTCACATCTCCCCTCCGTGTCTCCTCAGTCCTCTCCTCACATCTCCCCTCCGTGTCTCCTCAGTCCTCTCCTCACATCTCACCTCCATGTCTCCTCAGTCCTCTCCTCACATCTCACCTCCATGTCTCCTCAGTCCTCTCCTCACATCTCACCTCCGTGTCTCCTCAGTCTTCTCCTCAGCGCTCCGCACATCACACACTCACTAGCCCCGCCCCTTCCTCTTTCCCGCGCTCTCCTCTCATTGGCTGGTTACACCGCGCGGCCATTTTCCTCTCCTCCCAGCCGGAACATAAAATGGCTGCTGTCCTCAGATCTCCTCCTAGTGCCTGGGATATGAGAACCTGTAGTAAAGAAGCCGCAGGACACCCGGAGGAGGAGACTGAGCCCTCTCTCCTCAGCAGGAAAGCCTCCCCGCGGTGCTGTCCTCTGACAGGAGGAGTTGTCATAGGAGGAGCTGACTGGCTGCAGTGCTGAGGAGGGAGATGAAGCTGATGAGAGCGCCCCGCACAGGACATACAGGTGACTGCATTACACTGGGGGGGACCAGAGATGAGGTGAAGGATTAGGGTAAAATCTACCACTTAGTTCCATCTTTGTGTAGTAACAAGAAGACGCTCGTGTCCTCCAGAGTCGCCGCCATTTATGAGGTCAGATAGGAGATGGCGTTTTGCACATGGCCGTGTAGATTTCCTCAGTGTCAGACATTATAATGTAATGATGTATTTTCCTCCAATAAGCTGTGAGAATTGTATCCGGTGTACTATATGGCGCACGTCTCTTATAAATCCGCCACATCTACAATTCTGACTGAGCAGCGGCCGCACATCTGCGCCTCTTCTATCATCTGTAGTGAGAAGACAATATCACAGATATGGCGCCATGTTACTTGTCACTAATCTCACATAAGAGGAACAATAAATGTGGTCGGGGTCTCCATGATGGCGGTGACAGCAGAAGAGCCGTGTATATGGCGCCAGGTTTTATATGTCAGCTTTCCTCCCATTTATTTCTGCCTGATGTCATTAGGGAAAGTGTCTCAAAAGCTTCTGGCATAGAAGAGGTTAAAAAGCTATGCAGAGCGCTATAATATACCGCACACCTCTACGTGACGGACTCTCTTCCTCTATAGACCCCACTAGCCATACACTTATTAGGACATATGGATATCACAGGGGTCTCTGCTCCCGACCCCTCCTGTTACAGTGGAGATTGCTGATCCGGTGGAGTTGCCGAGTCATATATGGCAGGCGGGTGAAACCAGTCTAAGGCTGAGGCCCCACGTGGCAAAAACCGCAGCGCTATACAATATCTGCAAAGTGGACAGGACTCCGGCTAATCCCATCCACACATTGCAGGAAAAAAATGAGAAAAGCTGCGTTTTCATAAACACCCGTATTTTTGGAAACTGCAGCCTGTCCATTATACCTGTGGAATTGCTGGTGTTTTCCCTATAAGTATAATATGGGCAGGAAGTCTGTAGGAGAAATTTGAGCTGTATTCTGCTGACTGACTCACTAAGGCAAGTGTGTGGATATAATATTCTGTCATGGATTGATTTTCTTATTTTTTTCCTGTGAGGGCACACGCACATATAAAGGTGTATACTCTGTATATTGCACTCTAAAATCCACAATAAATCTGCATGTGGATTAGTTGTGGATTTTGTTGGGTCACACAGGCTCATCTATTCTTTTTTTTTTTTTTTTTTTTTTGAGAAGAATAAGGTTATCAGTCGGGCTCATATCACATCTACATTAGAGATTTCATCTGGACCCCCCTCACCCCCAATGAAGATTCTGACATCACTCCTGGGTATAAAAGTCCTTCATAGAAGAACTTGTCACTCAGGAACAATGGCAGACACCCTAGTGATACCTGACAGACCACGTGGTGGGTAATAGAGAGATCCCCAGGTAACAGTTTGTGTCTCCCCAATGTAATGTGCCGAGGTGCGCCCCACCTGATGTAACCTACATGTCTGATAGGGGAGACATGGTGGAGAAAGCAGGCAGTAAGGAGTTAATATTGAAATAAGGAGAAAACTGAACCTTTATGGAGGCTACTAATAGAATAGAAGAGAGAAAACAATAAAAATAAGTGTGTGGTCGGGACAGTGGAGAAATAGTGGTAAGTGACCCCTGTCATTGGCCAATCCACTGCCAGTAGGAACTATTGAGGGATCGGGGAATTCTATTGTTACTTTATTAGACATGTACATAGAGTACACCAGTGTGCTAACCCGGTATAAGGGGGGCCAAAGAGGAAATTATTATATGGAGACCCCCAATTATGGAGACTTTGGAGAAAGTCCCAATGCCACTAATGCTGTTGGGGACCACGGACTGCCCCAGTGTGTACAGTGACGGAGGCCAATATACCCCCCAGGACAGATCTGCAGCCCCCCCATATCTCATCCAAGGTACGGGAGAGGCAAGACCGAGCTCTGCTACCTAAGTAATGGCGAATATACTGGGGGTTATTTATCATCTGCCCCTTATTTTACCAATAGAAAACAATGGGAGTCACATTCTAGATGGAATCTGCCCCGGATTCAGACATGGAATCTGCCCTCAAATCTGTGTCACATTCCTACATGTGACCGTACCCTAAGACTGTCCCTCATTAATCTGTCCTTGCTTATTCACACACGATTGCCATCAGTATTAGATCTGTGGGGTCCAACCCCGGGGATCCTGCAGTTTTGCTAGTGTTGGGGAAGCCCAGGAGACCCTCGCTGCTCAGTCACCATACAAACTAGTGGTGAGCATAGGTACTACAACACTGCCCCATTGAAGTCTATATAGTTGGTATGACAAGTGAGGAGCGTGGCTCTCCAGCACTGCCTAGGTACCAGCGATCTGCGAGGGTCCCAGATGTCAGACCACAGATCCTGAGGATAGGCCATTAGTAATAGAGACTGGATAACCGCTGTAACACATCTCCATACTGATGGCCTCATGTTTAGGCTGCACATGTATATGATTAGGTGTGAGGGGCTGTATGGAGAGGGCTCAGTAGCTGAGGGTATACAGGGGATGTCACCCACAACTAACAGCCGTAATCGCTGCCGACACTGCTCATGGCTGTTAACCATGTAGATGCTGCAGGTGTCATGGGCACCACTATTTTAGGCTATTATCACTCTCCAGAATGTCATTAGAGGGGGCGATCAGTCACCAGGACACTGGGAACCTACTGAAGACTTCCAGGCTTGTCATTACTAGAGTTCTATTACAGGTGGCCATAGACAGTGTGTGATACAAGGCAATGGATGTTGTTATAAAGGATTATCTTATCTTATCTTATACACCTCAGTACATTAGTATTTTTTTTAAAAAAAGCACAAAATATAAAAATTGAATTCACCTCCATATTTATCCAATAAGAAAGACATCATAGTGAGGAAAACATGTAAATGGCTGTAGGGTCCCAGATGTTTGTCTCCAGCAGATCTTCAGTTGATATTCTGTCCTCTTAGTAGGGTCTCCCAAACCCCTTTATATTACAATGTAGGAATAGCATAAATGAATTACAGAGCAGCTCTGTATTGTACCACATGGTGGCAGCACAGGGCAATAAGTATGACCACAAGAAGAGCGCACTGAGCATGACCATCATGTCCGGGGTGATTAACCCTTTCCTGACATCCGCCATAATAGTACGGCGCATGCCGGGTGTGTAACTATGGCGACCGCTCGTGAGCCGAGTGGCTGCCAGGTGTCTACTGCTTTACGTAGTAAACAACCGGCGCTAATGTCTCTGATCGGCCCCCGGACCGCAGCGCCGGAGGCACCATTTTCCCGGCGGCGCATGGGCGCAAGCTCCAGGGCCGACGTCAGGTTTCCATGACAGCTGGGAGCCTTTACAAGGTCTGCAGTCTTCAGTTTCAGGCTGGTCTATGCAGCAATGCATTTTTGCAATGCATTGCATTAGTGATCAGACCCCCTGGGGTTCAAGACCCCTAGGGGGTCTAATAAATGCAAAAAAAAAAAAGTTAAAAAAAAATATTAAATTTTTTAAAAAGTATTAAAAATACAAATCACCCCCCTTTCCCTAGAACACATTTAAAAGTAGTTAAACACTGTGAAGCACATACACGTTAGGTAGCTCTGTGTCCGAAATCGCCCGCTGTACAAATCTATAAAAATATTTTTCCTGTTCGGTAAACGCCGTAGCGGGAAAAATAGTAAAAAGTGCCAAACCGCCGTTTTTTCACTGTTTTGATTCTGATAAAAATTTGAATAAAAAGTGATCAAAGCAATAGCATTTCCCAAAAATGGTAGAACTAAAAAGTACACCCGGCCCCGCAAAAAAAGACGCCCTGTGTATCCCCTACACGGACGTATAAAAAAGTTATGGCTGTCAGAATATGGCGACTTTTAGAAAAAAAAAATTTTAGCACAGTTTTGAATTTTTTTTTTTTTTAAAGGGTTAAAATGTAAATAAAACCATATAAATTTGGTATCCCCGGAATCGTACTGAAACACAGAATACAGGGTCATGTCATTTTGTCTGCACAGTGAACGCCGTAAAACCGAAGCCCGTAAGAAAGTCGCAGAAATGCATTTTTTTCTTCAAATTCACCCCATTCTGATTTTTTTTTTCCAGCTTCCCAGTACATTGTAAAGAATAATTAATGGTGGCATCGTAAAGAAAAATTTGTCCCGCAAAGATTAAAGGGGTTGTCCCACGTCGCATACTCACCAGTCTTTGTTGCTGTAAAATCTTCTTTCTTCCTGCTTTGTTGCGTCATTGGTGGGCGAGGTTACATATGCAAAGCCAGGGGCGAGATGCCGCCGGCCCTGCGTGCACGCTCATAGATGGTGAGACCAGTCTCGCCGCTGGCTTTGCATATGTGAATACAGACCCGTCATCCGCTGTAATAGAGAGGCAGATGCCGGGGAGTGTTAGACGCCGGCACAGATGCCTGCGACATCGCTATGCTCCTGCCCTGCATGAACCAAGCAGCAGCAGGAGCAATGCTGTTATTCTGTTCTCCTCCCCCCTTCATCTGCTCCAGTGTCATGCCATGCCGTTCTCTCCCCTCTTCATCTGCCCCAGTGTCATGCCATTCTCCCCCCCTTCATCTGCCCCAGTGTCATGCCGTTCTCCCTCCCCCCTTTATCTACTCCAGTGTCATGCCATGCCGTTCTCTCCCCTCTTCATCTGCCCCAGTGTCATGCCATTCTCCCCCCCTTCATCTGCCCCAGTGTCATGCCGTTCTCCCTCCCCCCCTTTATCTACTCCAGTGTCATGCCATGCCGTTCTCTCCCCTCTTCATCTGCCCCAGTGTCATGCCATTCTCCCCCCTTTCATCTGCCCCAGTGTCATGCCGTTCTCCCTCCCCCCCTTTATCTGCTCCAGTGTCATGCCATGCCGTTCTCCTCTCCCTTCATATGCCCCAGTGTCATGCCGTTCTCTATGGAGGGGCACAGTTGACTATATTGGGCCAGGCCATGGAGACAGCGCGCTTCACTTTACCTATTGGAGGGCACCGCTCCTGATGTCTGTGCGACCTGCGCTGCCTCCGGTGTCCACCTGTGTCCTCCTGCCACATCGCTTGTATGCGATGTAAGGAGGATGCCGGAGGCAGATCAGTCCACGCAGACATCAGAAGTGGTGCCTGCCAATAGGTAAAGTGAAGTGCGCTCCATGGCCTGGCCCGAGCTCCCCAGGAGCTTTATTATAAATGCACGCCTACCGCGTTGTCGGAGGGCCGGACAGAAGTGCTTGGCGGGCCGCATGTGGCCTGCTGACCCCATCGACGTCCGTAGGATGCCAATGAGTTGAAATCGGGACATACCTCCCGCCGACTGGGACCGCGGGACAGGACACCGAAATCGTGAGTGTCCTGCGGAAATCGGGACGGTTGGGAGGTATGATATAAGTTAGCCCAACTTCAACTGTATTTTCATTGTGAGAGATCAGCAAGCAGGGACAGAGCTGTAGTGTGTGCACAGGCATAGAAAGAAATGACTAGAGGATTATAGGAGAGGACTGATCTGCATTCGGTAATCTGTTCGGGGAGTCTGCATGGGGACTACCCCCCCGAATGGACTACCGAACGCATTGGAAAGCGGTGTGCAGTGAAAGCACACGGACCCCATAGACTATAATAGGGTCTTTGTGCTTTCCGCACGGTCTCCGCACAGAACATGTGGATAAAAAAGTACTTCACTATCTACTTTCCTGTCCACATGACTCACCAATGCATTCGGTTGTCCGTTTGGGATGGGGGGGTCCCCATGTGGACTTTCTGAAACTGATTACCGAAGCAGATGTGAACCAGGCCTTAGAAAGATTTACAGTGGCATGCAAAAGTTTGGACACCCCTGGTCAAAATGACTATTATTGTAAACAAAACTTGGAAAAAAGCAATTATCCAGCAAAAAATTATTAAATTTAACTTTTACTTGAAATGATTGAAAAGAGACATACAAAAAAGTGGATCCATACATAAAAACAGAAACAAGTTTACGCGTTTCGGGACGTAGATTTCATACCCTTAGTCATAGCTTATAGTTGATTACTGACAGAGTTAGTTTATATGCTGTCAGAAAACGTATCTGTTAATAAAACACAGGTGATAGGATCTTACACGTGACCTTAAACTTAAAGGTACCAACGATACATACATGAACTGTGAAAGAAACCATAGTTGTAAATGACATATGCAAGAAATCTCCCTCTGAGACAGGAACATGTCTGAAAAAATAAAAATAAATGAACTCACATCAGCCTCTACATCAGCTTCATACTTTGCTAATTTATTTACACCCAATCCCTCATTACAGATTGCAAACATAGCAGATGGCAGAGCAAGTGAAACCCCGCCCACCAATGTGCCGAGAAAACCAGGAAGTGAAGAGAGCACAGAGCCTGCAGGCTGCTGAACAAGCGTGATGGGAATACCCCTTTGAAGAGGACCTTTTATGTCCTCAGGCACATGCGGATTTGTATACTGCTAGAAAGCCAACAGTGCAGTTACTGATGTCTGCCCAATGTCAGAAGGGCGCTCCTGACAGTCTAGCTGAGCTGTGAGGAACGTCGCCCCCGATAGTACTCATCCATAGCTCTGTAGTGTCAGAGGGGTCGTTCCTTACTGCCCAGCCATGACACCAAGCTGTGAAGAACACCTCCTAATACTATGGATGAGTACTGTCAGAAGGGGGCGTTCCTCACAGATCAGCGTCATATATTAGTAAACAATGCAGAAATCTAAGAGATACCAAAGGGCTGACTTATCTTTCCATGTACCTGTGACTATATTCTCTAGCGCTTCCTCTTCTCCTTGTCTTGGACTTTGTCCTCTCTGTAGATCTTGTGTTTCTAGGCACTGGGCACACCTTAATAAGGTAAGACATTACCTCTCTTATAGTCTATATACTGTATATAATGTGTCACTTGTGGGTCTGTTATACCGACCAGTGATAGGAGGGGGTCACAAACTTTCTGGTAGATCCAATTTTAGGTTCAGACCATTAGTTTTCGCTCTTAAAGTCAGTGATCAGTTCCTAGTATTTGTACGTGGCTCCTTATAATATTGTTATTGGATTCATGTGATTTTCTGGATTTTATGTTACTGTATGTTCTATACATTGGTGTAACCTGATGGAGGTGTTATGGTGACGTGTACAATGTTATCTTAGTAGTAAAACTTCTTATACAGTGGTAAGGTGTAAGTACAGAAGCCCAGTGGTAAATAACAGGGGGGCGCTCTCCTCAGATGCCAATACTCAGGTGTAAGGTTGAAGGCTTGTTTATTGATTAGATAACGCGTTTCAGGGTTTTGTGAACAAACACATTCCCCTTCATCAGATCTCAATTTTCAATTTTGTTGCGCCTAGCATGCTGCAGATAACACACAAGGTTTCCTCGAGGTTTCGTGTGTACAGTGTTGGCCAAAAGTATTGCCCCCCCCCCCCCCCTGCATTTCTGTCAGATAATACTCGTGTTCTTCCAGAAAATGATTACAAGCACAAACTCTTTGGTAATATCTTCATTTATTTTGCTTGCAATGAAAAAACACAAAGAGAATGAAAATAAAGTCACATCATTGATCATTTTACACAAAACTCCAGAGCTGGGCCGGACAGAAGTATTGGCGCCCTCAGCCTAATACTTGGTAGCACAACCTTTAGACACAATAACTGCGCACAACCGCTTCCGCTAACCAGCAATGAGTTTCTTACAAGGCTCTGCTGGAATCTTAGACCATTCTTCTTTGGCAAACTGCTCGCGGTCCCCCCTGAGATGTGAAGGGGGCCTTCTCCAAACTGCCACCAAGAGATCTCTCCCCCTCCCCCACAGGTGTTCTATGGGATTCAGGGCTGGACTCATTGCTGCCACTTTACAAGTCTCCAGGGCTTTCTCTCACCACCATTTTCTAGTGCTGACCTGAAGTGTGTTTTGGGTCATTGTCCTGCTGGAAGAGCCCTGACCTCTGAGGGAGACCCAGCTTTCTCACACTGGGCCCTACATTATGCTGCACAATGTGTTGGTCGTCTTCAGACTTCATAATGCCATGCACACGGTCAAGCAGTCCAGTGCCAGAGGCGCAAAGCAACCCCAAAACATCAAGGCCCCTCCGCCATGTCTGACTGTAGGGGGCGTCTTCTTCTCTTTGAAGGCCTCTTTTTTTTATCCTGTAAACTCTATGTTGATGCCTTTTCCTACTTTTGTCTCCTCTGACCAGAGAACATTCTTCCAGAACGGTTTTGGCTTTCTCAGGTAAGTTTTGGCAAACTCCAGCCTGGCTTATGTCTCTGGGTAAGAAGTGGGGTCTTCCTGGGTCTCCTACCATACAGTCCCTTCTCATTCAGATGCTGACGGATAGTACGGGGTGACACTGTTGTACCCTCGGACTGCAGAGCAGCTTGGACTTGTTTGGATGTTAGTCGAGGTTCTTTATCCACCATCCGCACAATCTTGCGTTGAAATCTCTCGTCAATTTTTCCTTTGCGTCCACATCTAGGGAGGTTAGCCACAGTGCCATGGGCTTTACACTTCTTGATGACACTGCGCACGGTAGACACAGGAACATTCAGGTCTTTGGAGATGGACTTGTAGCCTTGAGATTGCTCATGCTTCCTCACAATTTTGCTTTTCAAGTCCTCAGACAGTTGTTTGGTCTTCTTTCTTTTCTCCATGCTCAATGTGGTCACACAAGGACACAGGACAGAGGTTGAGTCAACTTTAATCCATTTCAACTGGCTGCAAGTGTGATTTAGTTATTGCCACCACCTGTTAGGTGCCTCAGGTAAGTAACAGGTGCTGTTAATGACACAAATTAGAGAAGCATCACATGATTTTTCAAACAGTGCCAATACTTTTGTCCACCCCCTTTTTTATGTTTGCTGTGGAATTATATCCAATTTGGCTTTTTGACAATTCTTTTTGTGGTTTTCCATTGAAGACAAATTAAATGAAGATAATACCAAAAAAATTGTGATTGCAATCATTTTCTGGAAGAAACTGAGTATTATCTGACAGAATTGCAGGGGTGCCGATACTTTAGGCCAACACTGTATGTCAGAGGGAATCATGAGTAATATGAGGGGGCAATTCATTTAGTTAAGATGACACTTGGGCTTTATAAAGGGGTCTATCATTTACAATAGGCTTTTGTAACTCAACATATCCTTACATGGCCTTTAGAAAGGCGATTCCGGGGACACCTTTTATTGGCGCCGGTGTTTTTGAATTGTCTCGGTTAATACCCTTCAGGTATTAGATGAAGATTTTTAACACTGTGCTGTAAAAAAAAAAAAAAAAAAAACGAAACATTTTTTGTTCCAATAAAACATTGTTTTTGCCTCCAATCTTCCAATCTCACAGGGGTTATTAGGATAAACAACCCCACAATGTGTAACTCAGTTTCTCCTGAATGGGTTCATGTGAGGATTTGGAAGAGATAGAGCACTGTTTGGCCTTTGGAGGGCAGAACCAGGCAAGTGGAAAACTCCAAAAAGTGACCCCATTTTGGAGACCACACCCTTGACAGAATTTATCAAGGGGTATAGTGAGCATTGTGACCTCACAAGTGTTTGATAGAATTTATTATCATTGGGTTTTTAATAGGAAAA
The DNA here is from genome assembly GCF_031893055.1 of Leptodactylus fuscus. Taxonomy (NCBI): domain Eukaryota; kingdom Metazoa; phylum Chordata; class Amphibia; order Anura; family Leptodactylidae; genus Leptodactylus; species Leptodactylus fuscus. The sequence goes on from NC_134271.1 coordinate 153,731,495, forward strand.
AACAAATTTATTTTTTTTTTGCAATACACTCTCTTTAGTCCTAGTCATTTTTACAAGGGGTTAATGGGCAAAATGCGCCCCCTGAATTTGTCTTGGAAATAACTCCCAGTTGTTTGGGCACATGGCCGAGAGCAGGAGTCCTGGAGTGCCATAAGACTTTGTAGAGCAGATGTCACTGGAATCCCTTCTGGTGCCATGACACATTTGCAAAGGCCCTAAGGTGCCGGTGCAGTGGAAAGTACCAAGAAGGGACCTCGGGAACTGCAGCCCTCCAAAATGTATCAAGGCATAGTGAGCAGTTCCACCCCAAAGATGCTTTCCGCAAAATGAAAAGAGTTGTCCAGGGATTACAGATTTTTTTCTAGGAGGTTGAGGATGGTGAAAAAATACACCATACGTCACCTCTGATATAACTGTTCATTTTCTTAGGCGAGGATTTCCACTGGAATAAGTCCCCGGTGTTACTGGACCGGACAGCAGTGGGGACAACGTTGGGTCCAGGACAGGTGAGTTTCTTTTTTTCACCTTCTCCAGCCTTCTGGAAAAATCTGTAATTCCTGGACAACCCCTTTAATATAGAGAAGATGGGGCAAAAAGAAAGTGGACATTTTTGCTATATCCTATTAATATTATAAATGTGAAAGTTTGTGGGTTTGTGTGTTTGGATGTTTGCATGTTCGGATGTTTGTTCCTCAATCACGGAAAAACCGCTCAACCGATTCGGCTGAAATTTTCCACAAACATAGTTAATACACCCGATTAAACAATAGGCTACTTTTCGTCACAATAGCGCACATACGTTTGTGCCAGGACCCCCACAAAACCCAAACTCACACCACCATCTCTGCAATCTCACACACTTTGGACCATAGCAAGCCACAAAATTCATATTGCCCTCTACAGCCTCGCCCCTCACCCCACACAATCACATATACATATACTTTACCACTTTGCCCCTCACCTTACCGATACTCCAGGAGGCGCTCTTTAACGCTCCGGAGCAGCCATGTTTGCCGACCCCCACCGCTCTGACAATCCGCGACACCGCCCACCCATGTCAATACCCCTAGGCGGTTCAAAAAAATGCAAAAATTTTTTTTTAAAAAAAAGTAAAAAAAAATATAAAACAAAAATAAAAAGGATTAAAAATTCAAATCACCCCCTTTTCTCTAGAACACATATAAAAGTACTTAAAAACTGTGAAACCCATACATGTTAGGTATCCCCACGTCCAAAATCGCCCGCTCTACAAAGCTATACAAATATTTTTCCTGTTCGGTAAACGCTGTAGCGGGAAAAATGGTCAAAAGTGGCAAACCGCTGTTTTTTTACTGTTTTGATTCTGATAAAAATTTGAATAAAAAGTGATCAAAGCAATAACATTTCCCGAAAATGGTAGAACTACAAAGTACACCCGATCCCGCAAAAAAAGACGCCCTATACATCCCCGTACACGCACGTATAAAAAAAGTTACGCCTGTCGGAATATGGCGACTTTTAAAAAAAAAAAAAAAATTTAAACACAGTTTGGGATTTTTTTTAAGGGGTCAAAATGTAAATAAAACCATATAAATTTGGTATCCCCGGAATCGTAAGGAAACACAGAATACAGGGGACATGTCCTTTTGGTTGCACAGTGAATGTCGTAAAACCAAAGCCCGTAAGAAAGTCGCAGAAATGCATTTTTTCTTGAAATCCACCCCATTCAGAATTTTTTCCCTGCTTCCCAGTACATTATATAGAATAAATAATGGTGGCATCATGAAGAAAAATTTGTCCCAGGAAAAATTAAGACCTCGCATGACTCTGGGAGTGGAGAAATAAAAAAGTTATGGGGTTTAGAAGGAGGGGAGTCAAAAGCGAAAATCAAAAAATGCCATCGGCGGGAACTTCAAATACCTCTGTCCCAAAATCACTATGTAAAGTTTCTCACAACACCGTATATATAGCAGCTCAAATACAAAGTAACTGCAACACAAAAGTCTCACGTATTCCCTGAATTACAGCAAAAACAAGCTACAAAGTTACATTTCATATCCCATACCTTATACACAGTACGAAAACCTTACCCGCGCCTGTATATACCCACTGCTACAATCACCGCAGACGAAGTCGCGGGTACCAGCTAGTTGCTAATATAATATGTCCGTGAATAATGATGTAATAAGAAATAATAACGTGGTGATGATGATGATGAGTGCACTGCAGCTGGGAGATTCTTTGTTAGGTGTTGCCTACATTGGAGCCCATCGGACCTGCCCCGGGACTACAATGTGATAGTTGGAAGGTTATTTATTGGTTATTTATGTTACATATTTTTTCTATGTTACAAATAGTAATAAAGAGGTGGTTTAGTGTTACAATCGCTGCAAAAAAATACAAAGTAGCTGAAAGGCTTAGGTAGGCGATACCAAAGGATGAACCGGCCACAAAAAAAGATACCCAACCCAACTATCTTTGGTTGTTTGATGGGACCCCCCTTATTAAATTTGTAGGACATCCCCCCCATTTGAAGATTAAAAAAATCCACATATTTGACCCACACACATACATACATTTTTTGTCCCCACAAAGGTACACAACCTCTTTTCTTGCCCCCCCCAGTATAAGTCCCCCTTTTTTGGCCCCCACATTAGGCCCTCCATGGTATATGGCCATTTTTTTTTGCCACACACAGTATATGACCCCCTTCCCCTCACAGTATGTCACTCATTTTTTTTTGCCCCCCCCACCACAAGATATAGCACCCCTTTTTGCCCTCTCACAGTATATGACCCCCACAGTGTATAGACCCCTTTTGTGCTCCCCCCCATAATATATGACCCCCTTTTCTTGGCTCTTGACTCTTTTTGCGCTTCTCCGCTGCTGCCTCTATTCGGCCCTGTACCTTTATCATGATACTAAAGGACGCCACATCCAGTATCCTAATGTTCCTCAGTGTCAGCTACAGCACCCCCTGGGGGCGGCAGCGAAGCCGAACAGCACAGGAGCCTGGACAGTGGAATAAAAAGTATCGGTCACTACTAGAAATAATACATTAAGTAGTGGTGGGTTAGATAATGTATATAGAAAAGACTCTGTTCAATGTCTTCATTGTTTCCCAATGTAAGTTTTTCATTTTGCAGGAATTTTCCAGGCTCAGGAATGGGTAACAAACCGTCCAGAGATGGTAAGGGTTCCTCTGCTTTTTCTCAAGTTTTTACTTTTATTTTAATTAAACAATCGTCTTGACAGTGTAGTGGAAGTGAACAGACATCCCACCCTGGTTAAAGGGATTCAATCATTAAAATGCTATTTTTTTGTCCCAAACACGTAGGAATAGCCTTAAGAAAGGCTATTCTTCTCCTACCTTTTTTTTCTTAATGCAAATGAGTTCTCTTGCAGCACTGGGGGTGGCCCCTGCGCTCAAACTGCACTTGGGGCGGTCACCAATGCTGCGAGAGAAATCTTCAAACTTCTAGGCATGCGCAGTCAGCTCTGCTGTCAGGCCTTGGGCAGAGCCAACTGCGCATGCCTGCAGCCATTTTCTTGTGGACGCTTACCCCAGCTTACTGTGTAAGCAGCCACAGGGCAAGTCCGTGCAGTGCCGAGAATTACGGACATGTTCTAAAAAGTGCGGACCTCGGTTGCGGCCCGGCACACCACGGATAAAATGGTGGTGGTGTAAGAGGCCACATTGAGTATAATGTGTCCGCAATTGAAAACCCTCAATTGCGGACCATTTGCGGTCTTAAACTACGGTCGTGTAAGACCAGCCTTAATAGTATGTTAGCCTTTGGGGTCCTGCTTTTAACTTTTGCCCAAGGCTTCACTTGTCTGAAAGCAGCCCTGGATTGGAGGGTCGTGTCACCTAACCTGTTTATCAGTGGCCTTGATTGAATAATACTGGCGTGGCACTGCGCATGTGTCAGCGATAACAAACTTCACTGTAGATCATAAACCTGCAAATATGTTGTGGTGAGAGGATGCTGCAACTCTGTAACCCTCACTGTGTCTATGCTGCAGACTGGCGCTGCTAACCCCACTGCAAATTGGCCGAGGACCCTTCATCAGCAGCCATATTGCTGCTGCCACAGCTGAATAAACAGCCATAATAGTGTTTGATAGGAGTCTAGAATAGCGCAAATAGGCAGTGGGATGGCCTCAGACAAAAAGTCCACCCTAAAAGTGGGTTCTGCCTTCAGAAAGTTTAGAAACCACAGTTCTAACAGATTTCATTCTTGTGTCTCCTTCATGTCCTAGATGATGACTCTCGACAGTTTTATCGGCAGCTTTGTCAGTATAAAGATCATGTTCTGAGGATGACGTATGAATATTTCCAGGATGATCTGCTCTACATTGTGGAGAACATGAATCCTATATCACTTCTGAGTGAGCTGAAAGAGCGGAATATCCCAGATCTCGAGGTGAGAAGACAGAAACTACCAGTATATATACAAGTGCTCCATGTGCTATCTTGTGTTATAGGTACAGTTCACTCCATGTCACATTTCTTTCTGTAGCTGGATTTGTGTGAATACACTCATTACAAAAAAATAAATAAAAAATACTGCACCCGAAGAGAAATGTCAGATTGTTGTAAAACTCAGCATGTAGCTATGTATATGACTATAGGCGATTACAGGATTGTTCTTATTAGACACTGGGTCTTGCCACAAATATTTCCTGCTGCTCTATAAAGAGTTTCTCATGGGCTACTTTTGGGTAGTGTACCTCTTGATGAGAGATTGTTGACTGGTAGACTCGCCCCTACAATGCTCTCAAACACATTTTGCCATCTAGGCTGTTTTGTCCTTTCTGCTAGGAGGTGTTGGGGACAATTGTTATGTGGTGAAACACACAATCTATGTTAAACATCAATAAACCTCATTCCCCATACGTTCAACACAGCAGCACAACAGATGGGGTATTCCTGCCCCTGCGTGCAATCAGGACAGGTGGAACTTTTACTCAATCAAAGAACCTCCCCTATAAGAGGTCACCAGACCTCCCCCTCCTCGTGTTTTTTTCTGTCCTGCGGACAGGGACAGGTGGTGAGGAGGCCTGTGGCCTCCTCCGGGATCGGAAGAAGGTGGCTGTTAGCTCCTTCTTCTTTCCCTTTCTTTCCTTCTCTTTCTTTCCTTCTGAGAGAAAGATTTAGGTTTTGTCTTACCTGCTTTGCAGGGTGTCTGATGGTTCAGCTGTGCACAGCTCATTCACTGCCCAATAAGGTAAGCTGAGTCCTAGCTTTCCTCTGTGTTTTCTGAAAACTAAAAGCACTGATACTTTTTGCTATGGGCACTCTATTATGTCGATTGTATGTCTATTGCAATGGCCTGTATGTACCTGTCTGTGTTACAGTCAGGCATGGAATTTTTGTGGGAGCCTTGCTTCCCTTCATGCTTAGTGCATAGTGTAGCACTTATGTCTATTGCAGTAGCCTGTATGTACCTGTCTGTGTTACAGTCTGGCATGGAATTTGTGTGGGAGCCTTGCTTCCCTCCATGCTTAGTGCATAGTGTGAGCACTCATTTCTATTGCAATGGCCTGTCTGTGTTACAGTCAGGCATGGAATTTGGGTGGAGCCTTTGCTCCATTCATGCATAGTGCATAGTGTAGCACTTATGTCTATTGCAGTGGTGTGTATGTACCTGTCTGTGTTACAGGCAGGCATGGAATTTGGGTGGAGCCTTTGCTCCATTCATGCATAGTGCATAGTGTAGCACTTATGTCTATTGCAGTGGTGTGTATGTACCTGTCTGTGTTACAGGCAGGCATGGAATTTGTGTGAGAGCCTTGCTTCCCTTCATGCTTGGTGCATAATGTGAGCACTCATTTCTATTGCAATGGCCTGTCTGTGTTACAGTCAGGCATGGAATTTGTGTGGAGCCTTTGCTCCCTTCATGCTTAGTGCATAGTGTGAGCACTTATGTCTATTACTGTGGCCTGTAGGTGCCTGGCTGTGTTACAGTTCACAGGCATGGAATTTGTGTGTCAGCTTCTGCTCCCTTTATGCTTAGTGCATAGTTGTGCATGTCTATTGCGATGCCCTGTGCGATTGTTATGGCTTTACCGCACCTATCTGGCCGGGTCTTCCCGCTGCCCTAAAGCGCAGCTAATGGGAACTGCAGCCTATGAGATGGCAGTGAGTTATCCAGCAACTCCCACAGCTCTGGTGAGGTAAGCTAAGGTGCACCAAGACTACTTTTGTGAGTGAACAAGTCCCTTTAAAAAAAAAAAAAAAAAAGGGGAGTTTTTTTCGTGTTGCTGTCTGTAAGGAAACAGACTTTTATGTTAAGTGCACCGGGTCTAGAGTTCTATACTGTTCGTACTCTACCCGAAGGCTAGATCTGCCTTCTCCATCTGTGCCATCTGCCTGTGGGCTGCCTGACTAATGCCTACTGTGTCGGCGTCACTACAAATTTGATCATTGGGGTCGTCCCCCAAGAGTCGATATGGCTGTCTCTAAATTATCGAGGCGCACGTTAGTGCCATCAGAAGATGGCTCAAATCTCCAGGAGGCGATATACAGGCGTGCAGAGGGTTCCCTGCACCGAATTTATACTGCAGCATCTGCGCAGGCCTCCGTGGGAGTTCAACAGGAGAAGTCGTTCAGTTCCTGCGAGGTAATAGATCTACTCTGTGTAGAGATATCTATACAGGTGTTCCCTGTGATGATCTTCTGGCGTTCCTATCCTCCACCTCCGTAGCAGTGGATTATTTGGCAGAAGCAGGTTTGTATCAAGTGAAGATTGCGGCGAAGGCTATCTCATTAGCCACGGCCGCAAAACGCCCCCTGTGGATGAAGCCCTGGAGGGCAGATAGTACTTCCAAATACAACTTGTGCGCACTTCCGTTTGAGCCGGGCAGGCTCTTTTGGAAAGAGCTGGATACCATTATGGAGGTATAAATTGACACACCATCCGAGAGCCTGAGAAGGAGAAAACTACCTTCTGACGTCTACTCCCCCCTCCCCTTGTATCCGCTTTGCCAGTGGAAGGTCGACTTTCCCACTTCTCGGCGGCATGGAGCCGTCACATTCAGGACCCATGGGGCCTCCAGCTCGTGTATTCGAGCTACAAAATAAAGTTCACATCTCACCCACCCGACAAATTTGTGTAAACCCGCGTTTTGTGTTCAAAAGCAGATCCTTCTGGAGAACGCTGTTCAGGGATACCTGGACAAAGGCGCTCTAGAGCCAGTGCCTGGCAGAGCAATCGACCGGATTTTACTCTCCAGTGTTTTTGGGACCCAAAACATCGGGAGTCAGAGAATGGTGGTCGATTTAAGATTTCTCAACCAATACGTCCTCAAGACCCATTTCCGGAAGGGAACTATCAGGTCAGTGACACCTTTTCTGCACCGAGGAGACAGGTTTGTCACCCTAGATTTAAGGGACGCATATTTACACGTCCCGATATTTCCGCCACACAGAAGGTTCTTGAGGATCGGGGTTGTGCTGAACGGTACTCTGTGTCATCTGCAGTTCACAGCTCTTCCGTTCAGAATATCCTCGCCCCCCCCCCCCCACACCTTTACAAAGGTCGTGGCCCCGGTCGTTGCAGCTCTTCGGCTCCAAGGTATATTCATCATACCGTACCTAGACGATTGGCTGTTAAAGGCCCACTCAACAGAGGTTCTCGCGGCCCACCTAAGGATCACTATCGCCTTCCTAGAAGAGTTAGGCGGGCTGATCAATGGTCAAAACTCGGCAGTCGTCCCCACCACCAGAATCCAGTTCTTGGGTTCATTGTGGACTCTCAGAGGATGGAGATATCTCTCCCTCACAGTCAGAAGGAGTAGATTTGTCGGGCGTTGCAACATCTGGCGGATACGCGGGAGGTTCGGGTAAGAACCTCAATGAAGGTCCTAGGTTTAATGTCAGCAGCTGCAGATGCAGTTCCATGGGCACTAGAGCATATGCGTCCACTACAGAGCGAGATCCTCAAGGTATGGAGCCGCAGCCCCTCAGGGCTGAAGAAGCCTATCCAGTTGTCCATCAGTACCCGTCGATCACTGCAATGGTGGTCCCTATTGAAGGACGGGATGTCCACGGTCCAGCCCGACTGGACCCTGTTGACAACGGATGCCTCCTTCCATGGCTGGGGAGCGCATCGGGGGGAGACCCTGGCACAAGGGACATGGAGCCGACTGGAGACTGCTCAGTCATCGAATTGGCGCGAGTCTGCGCAGTGTATTGAACCCTGCTATACTTCACCCAGGATCTACGCGGCAAGGCGGTCAGAGTCAGGACGGACAACGTCACGGTGGTCCTCTACCTGAACAAGCAGGGAGGGATGAGGTCCCCTCCCTCTTCAAGCTAACAGATCAGATTTTTTTCCTGGGCTGAGGAAAATCTAAGCCACCTCAGTGCGGTGCACATAAGGGGACATCTGAATGTGCTGGCAGACCAGCTCAGCAGGGGAGAAGCAGTGTCGGGCGAGTGGTCCCTCAACCAGGAGGTCTTTCGTCAGTTGACTCGGATGAGGGGTCTCCCCGAGGTGGATCTGATGGCCACCCAGTACAATGCCAAGGTGGAGAGGGTCTGTTCCCTCTACCAGGAGGACAACCCCTTGGCAGTAGATGCCCTATCAATACCTTGGAGGTTCAGGCTGGCATACATCTTCCCTCCACTTCCCATGGTTTCGAAGGTATTGGCCAAGATCAGTCAAGACCAGGTATGGGTGATTGCCATCATACCGTTCTGGCCAAAAAGGGCATGATTTACCCACCTCATACAGATGAGTCGAGGGAATTACTGGAGGCTTCCACTTCTTCACAACCTGGTAACCCGAAACAAGTGGCTATGCCAGGACCTGAAGAGGTTCAACCTGACAGCCTGGAGGTTGACCGCACCCTATACGGACATGGGGGATTGTCACAGGCCATGCGGACAACACTGGCCTGCTCAAGGGCAGATTCTATGAATAGAAGCTACATGAGGATTGGCAGAATTTACCAGCAATGGTGCACAGAGAATCAACGTGCAATACCAGTTATGGAGACGGTATTGGAGTTTTGGTAAAGCGGGCTGGAGAAAGCCCTCACCCCGGTGACATTAAAAGTGCATGTAGCTGCCCTTTCAGCCGTATTAGGGATAAGATTGTCTCAAGATTCGTTGGTAAGTTAATCCTTAAGAGGGGCCGGTGGCTCCGACCCGCAATCCAAGTCCTAATCCCCCAATGGGATTTAGCTACGGTACTGCAGGGGCTCTGTGGGCCCCCCTTTGAACCACTACAAGACATAGGACTAAAGTTCCTCTTCTGCAAAGTGGAATTCCTCTTAGCCGTCACATCAGCTAAGCGTACTGGAGAACTGCAGGCTTTAGCAGCCTCTGAGCCGTATTTACTATTCTTCCAGACAGGGTACAATTAAGATATCTCCCGGGATTTATTCCAAAAAGTCCCGTCGACCCAGAAAACCTTTCTGGTAAGTCTTTTCAGAAAATACAAGGGGTGTAGAGCCTTGAAGGCAACATTGGCGAGATGGATCAAGGAGGCCATCTCTCAAGCATTCAGTACTCAGGGCCTACTTCCGCCTGAGTTTTAAGGGCACATTCTAGTTGTGCAGTTGCCACGACATGTGGGGAGAGATATTCCATCTCCCTGGACCAGATTTATGCGGCAGCGACCTGGAGTTCTCACTTAACTTTTGTGAGACATGATAGGTTGGACGATTTTAGCGCGGAGGCGGCTGCCTTCGGTCGCTCGGTATTGACATCAGTTTGTCAGGAAGTCCCACCCTAGGGGGGGGGTTTCTTGCTACCTCCCCATCTGTTGTGCTGCTGTGTTGGACGTATGGGGAATGGAGGATTATGTAGATAATCTGTTTTCCCATAGTCCAAACAGCAGCACAAAGCTCCCTCCCTGTATGTTTGGCTTGTTAATTTTCTGAAGGGTTTGGAAATCTCTACTTTAGAACTAACACGAGGAGGGGGAGGTCTGGTGACCTCTTATAGGGGAGGTTCTTTGATTGAGTAAAAGTTCCACCTGTCCTGATTGCACGCAGGGGCAGGAATACCCCATCTGTTGTGCTGCTGTTTGGACTATGGGAAAACAGATTATCTACATAATCCTCCATTATTATACCCGACCACATCATGCAAATTGGTTGTCAATTCATAGCCCGTAAGGGCAAAACTCTGGGGAATCTCTTGTCACCTAGTTGTTTGTAGAAGATTCCCAAACTAACATTGGAACACGGTTAGACTCTAAGGGTTTCTATAGGTCTGGGACTTTGAGATGTCGAGTTTGTCAATTTGTTCACAAGACAAAGGATTTTGGGAATTAACTCTATCACAAGAGATACTGCATTAAATCATTTCTTAAAGGGATCCTATCATTAAAACTCAATGTTTTGTCCCAAACATGTAGGAATCGCTTTTTTAAGGCTATTCTTCTCCTACCTATAGATCTGTTCTCTGTGCCACCGTTCTGTAGAAATCCCAGTTTTCGTCGATATGCAAATGAGTTTTAATGATAGGATCCCTTTAACTGTAAGTCCAGGTATGTTGTCTATCTAATTTGGTGTACGGATTGTAATCTTTATTATGGGGGTGCACTATACGCCCCCTGAAAGTAAGAATATCCGAGCATATCTGTTAGGATTGTGCGGCCATGATATGGGAGTCGCAGCGTGTTCCACTGCACAGTCCAGTATTCATAGGGTTAACTTCCCTTGCAGCAGCCGGGCATGGTCGGCTGTGTGACTGGGGTGTCGGCCAATGTACGCTCGGTGTGGGCAGCTGGGCTGTTTGCCTTTGTGTGTGTGTGTGTGTGTGTGTGTGTGTGTGTGTGTGTGTGTGTCAAATATAAACAATATTTACTTGGCCTTAGCTTACACATGATCGCCAGTCAGAATCACACTATTAGTGTTTGGGCAGTGAGCTGCCTTGTGTGTTTGTGTGCAGCTGGTGGCACACACTGGTTAGTTGGTCTCTGTCTAGTCCAGGAGTTCTGACTACACAGTTTGTTTGTTGTAGTGGCTGCTCTGAGCTGCTCTGTGAATTAACAAGAGCACACCTGGTTGGTGTAGTTACCTGGCAGTGACACTAACTGCCAGACCGTGTTCCCATTAGGGTGTTTATGCAGTTCAGAGTCTAGTAAGGCTCCTCAGGGTTTTTGTTTGTTTAGGTTTCTCTTTAATAAACCCTGCTGACCATAACAATACCTCAGATTGCAATGGAACTGATTCATATAAAATCTCTGGGGCTTCTAAGCATTTTGTTACTTGCCATCAGGGTCACATTTTCTCCCTCCGCTTCATTGCCATAGAGCAGGTAACTAAACCTTTATGGGGGGATTGGAGGAGAAAGCTCCTTGAAAGGGAATTTTTCTGGATCCTACAGCTTGTTACCCTGATGGCCTAAATTATAGGTCAGATTTGATGTATTTCTATTGATATGATTTATGTTTGTATTTTTTATTTTTCTTTTGTTTTAGTTTCTTCTTTTGGGATTTTGGTTATTAACCCCTAGTCGGTACCATTGTACAGTATATTGTTTCTACATGGAGATTTTGAATTTGCTGTTTTTTCCTCTGGTCACATGACTGGGGATCAGCTGATTTTGTGTGTGGACTGTGCCCACCTCAATCACGTGACCTAGTGCATCACGTGGTTTATGTTTTGGCCTAGCGCACGCCTCTTCACACGCTGCCCTGTGTGAGTTTCATTACTATCGGAGTTATGGAGCTATATATTTTATGGTTCCACATCCTTTGGTTACTCTTCTCTACATACATTCATCTGGGCTGAGTGTTCTTATTAACTGCTTTGTCCGTGTGTCTATGTTATATAGTCAGTTATATGTACATATATTTTATATACATTAGAAATAATATTTTGTTTTCCCAGGTCTCACATGGTTTTTAGTTTATTATTTATTGCAGTTGTGATTATCTTGGTTATGTTCTTCTTGTACATGCATTTTTATCGTCAGTTTGTTTATGTTTTGTTTTGCCTTACCTGTTAATATACGGTTGTTCATTGACCATTTAGGATTAACCCCCCCAGAAGTGATTGGTGTTTCCTCTCCTGTTCTGATTTTGGTGGCTGTTGTATAGCTTATATAGTTGTTTCTTTGTATTATTGAATCTTGTGCTATAACTAAGGGCCCATCCCTCGAAACGCATAGGCCAGATTTTTTGTATTTTTGTTTTTTGAGTTTTTCTTTGTTTTGGGATTCTTTGTTTGATATGCGTATCATGAGTTTTTAATAAAGACTTAATTATTAAAAGCTAAGATGTATGAAATTTCATATGTTATCGGTGGTGCTGGATTCTTTCCACATTTCTCTATAGCTGAGCAATTCCCCATTGCTGCGGCTGAACCCTGGGAGGAAGGGGAATGACAGTGAGACAGTGAGTCCTAAGCTGAACCCACCCCCTGTGTTTGCCTATTTGCCTCACTGCCCTAGGTGACAGCAGACAACTGTGTGCCAATCCATTCTTAGATAAGTGACAACACAAAACGTGGACAAGACAAACAACGTGGAAGAGGAGTCAGCAAGCCAAGGGTTAAAGCCATAGACACAAAGAAGAACCAAATCACAATCCAAAAGATGAGTCAGAAGGGAAGCCAAAGGTCAGAAGTCAGCATTAATATACAATGGAGAGAGAAACGCTTAGCGAGGACAGAGCCACAATAGCCAGCAACCAAGTGTGGGCTGATCGGCAGTAAATAGGAAGTCGGAACCTGCCCCAGAATTGATTGGCATTGCCGCATTGATGGCGTCATTCATGGAGCCCCCACCAAGTATTGGGGGCATTTACTAGACACACTTTACACTTGGCCAACATTTCTCTGTTAAATAATATTTTCACAATTGGTCTTATATAATATTCTAGTTTTCTGAGATAATGACTTTTGGGTTTTCCTCGGCTGTAGCAGCTCAGACACAGCTTCACCATCCTATGAGTGTGTAGTATCTACAGACCAGCTGCAACATCTTTGATAAATGTACCAGAGGATACCCTGCATAACCTGTATACCTCCACGTCTATGTATCTCATCTTGTATCCTGACTAGGAGTGGCCATAAAGGGTCCTAGACCCTGCACCTAATTGTCCAGTTTTCCTCTATAATTTTCTCTTTTGGCTGTAATATTGTCATCACTTCCATAGATCATCCTTACCATAACACTGAGAAAGCTTCACGTCACGGGTGCATGTATGATGTGAACCATTTGTATTATTTACCTTTCTATAACCCTTATGTGTGACTTTTCTTCTCTTCTAGAAATACCTGAGTCTAGAAAATGACAGAAAATCATTGGCCCGGACATTACTACAGGATATTTTCCAGAGAGGAAGAAAAGCTGTGATAGCATTGTGGGTCAGTCTTTACGCGTTACGAATAGATCATTATTCCCCCGCTCTGCACACTGTATTGGAGGAACTCTGTGAGAGAGGTAACGTTGTATATGAGATGTGTCCGCCATAAAGTAGGAGTTTTCATTTCTATCTTTACATTCAACACAATAATAAAGATTCCTTTGCTGAATCAGTCATGTCCTGCAGTGTATATATATAGAGAGACATTCTGCTAGGATCAGAAGAATGTATGTGGGTTGTAGATTTTAGATTTTTGAGGAAGCTGCACCTAGGACTTGTGGTATGAAGGTGCTCTGCAGCAGGGCTTAGTCCACACAAAGAAATAATAGGACTCCAGAACTTACCTGCAGAGCCTTACCTCTGACTTGGCACGCCCCATTGTCTTGACACCACCAACGTAACAGTAGAGAGGCCTAATTAGCATATAAGATATCAAAACTAATTGTACTGATTACTCAGGAATGGTGGAGGCTAGAGAAAAAAATCCCAAATATGTTGGCAATGAGTTGAGAGCACCTATTAAAGGTTGAAAAGAATTGAAGATGGTGGAAGTGGTGAAAGATCCAGAACAAGCAGATATCGTATTAACTAGAGATGACAAACCGATGAAAGTACAGATGAGATAAGTGTGTGTGATATCCTACCATCACATGGTATCGGCTAACAGCCTCTCAAGCACTAGTCAGTGGCAAGTTGACACGTTCTAGTGTTGATATGACATACAGTATATAAGGTTCTGTGGGCAGGATCACAGGGCATTTCAGTGATGGTGGAATAGGGAATGGATGTGTTATTCATCACTGCATGATCCAAACCAATTTCTCAATCTTCCTGTGCAATACACGGCACTGAGAGCAGCAAAGCTTGTAATGGAGCTAGAGAGTCTTAGGAGTAGGAGAAGTAGAACAAAGTTTAGTCAAATTGATTCAGTTACAGGCAGATAGTAACACAAATCATAGATAGGAGTGAGGGAGAATATCTGTGCATTGCTGTGTAAGCCTGGGACTTAGTAATCTGTATTACTTCTGAATTCATTTGAATGGGTTTGCAAAGTGTCCGCCCGTGAGCGTCTTCTGGTCTCTGCGGCGAAACATTTTTTTTTAGCCGGACACAAAGTCTGACATGCAGGACTTTGTGTCCGGTTAAAAAACCCGGTTTCGCAACGGAGACCACAAAACACTCACAGGCGGACACTGACTGCCGGGTTTGCGTTTCCTGTATGCAGAAGACGTAAACCCACAAAGCAGAGGCCGGGCCCACACTATGCTTTATAGATATATAGTCCTAGGAGCCCTGACCGTGTCATACACTATCTCATTCATATATATATATATATATATATATACAGTCCTATGAAAAAGTTTGGGCACCCCTATTAATCTTAATCATTTTTAGTTCTAAATATTTTGGTGTTTGCAACAGCCATTTCAGTTTGATATATCTAATAACTGATGGACACAGTAATATTTCAGGATTGAAATGAGGTTTATTGTACTAACAGAAAATGTGCAATATGCATTAAACCAAAATTTGACCGGTGCAAAAGTATGGGCACCTCAACAGAAAAGTGACATTAATATTTAGTAGATCCTCCTTTTGCAAAGATAACAGCCTCTAGTCGCTTCCTGTAGCTTTTAATCAGTTCCTGGATCCTGGATAAAGGTATTTTGGACAAACAATTCAAGTTCAGTTAAGTTAGATGGTCGCCGAGCATGGACAGCCCGCTTCAAATCATCCCACAGAT
Source organism: Leptodactylus fuscus (assembly GCF_031893055.1). Lineage (NCBI taxonomy): Eukaryota > Metazoa > Chordata > Amphibia > Anura > Leptodactylidae > Leptodactylus > Leptodactylus fuscus. Next base: position 153,746,549 of record NC_134271.1, read on the forward strand.
GTTCAATGATATTCAGGTCTGGGGACTGGGATGGCCATTCCAGAACATTGTAATTGTTCCTCTGCATGAATGCCTGAGGATTTGGAGCGGTGTTTTGGATCATTGTCTTGCTGAAATATCCATCCCCGGCGTAACTTCAACTTCGTCACTGATTCTTGAACATTATTCTCAAGAATCTGCTGATACTGAGTGGAATCCATGCGACTCTCAACTTTAACAAGATTCCCGATGCCGGCATTGGCCACACAGCCCCAAAGCATGATGGAACCTCCACCAAATTTTACAGTGGGTAGCATGTGTTTTTCTTGGAATGCTGTTTCTTTTTGGACGCCATGCATAACGCCTTTTTTTATAACCAAACAACTCAATTTTTGTTTCCAAAATGAAGCTGCCTTGTCCAAATGTGCTTTTTCATACCTCAGGCAACTCTATTTGTGGCGTGCTTGCAGAAACGGCTTCTTTCTCATCACTCTCCCATACAACTTCTATTTGTGCAAAGTGCGCTGTATAGTTGACCGATGCACAGTGACACCATCTGCAGCAAGATGATGCTGCAGCTCTTTGGAGGTGGTCTGTGGATTGTCCTTGACTGTTCTCACCATTCTTCTTCTCTGCCTTTCTGATATTTTTCTTGGCCTGCCACTTCTGGGCTTAACAAGAACTGTCCCTGTGGTCTTCCATTTCCTTACTATGTTCCTCACAGTGGAAACTGACAGGTTAAATCTCTGAGACAACTTTTTGTATCCTTCCCCTGAACAACTATGTTGAACAATCTTTGTTTTCAGATCATTTGAGAGTTGTTTTGAGTAGCCCATGATGCCACTCTTCAGAGGAGATTCAAATAGGAGATCAACTTGCAATTGGCCACCTTAAATACCTTTTCTTATGATTGGATACATCTGGCTATGAAGTTCAAAGCTCACTGAGGTTACAAAACCAATTTTGTGCTTCAGTAAGTCAGTAAAAAGTAGTTAGGGGAATTCAAATCAATAAAATGATAAGGGTGCCCATACTTTTGCACCGGTCAAATTTTGGTTTAATGCATATTGCACATTTTCTGTTAGTACAATAAACCTCATTTCAATCCTGAAATATTACTGTGTCCATCAGTTATTAGATATATCAAACTGAAATGGCTGTTGCAAACACCAAAATATTTAGAACAAAAAATGATTAAGATTAATAGGGGTGCCCAAACTTTTTCATAGGACTGTATATAGTCCTAGGAGCCCTGACAGTGTCATACACTATATATTATAGATATATATAGTCCTAGGAGTCCTGACAGTGTCATACACTATGTATTATAGATATATATAGTCCTAGGAGCCCTGACAGTGTCATACACTATGTATTATAGTCATATAGTCCTAGGAGCCCTGACAGTGTCATACACTATGTATTATAGATATATAGTCCTAGGAGCCCTGACAGTGTCATACACTATGTATTATAGATATATATAGTCCTAGGAGCCCTAACAGTGTCATACACTATGTATTATAGATATATATAGTCCTAGGAGCCCTGACAGTGTCATACACTATATATTATAGATATATATAGTCCTAGGAGTCCTGACAGTGTCATACACTATGTATTATAGATACAGTCCTATGAAAAAGTTTGGGCACCCCTATTAATCTTAATCATTTTTTAGTTCTAAATATTTTGGTGTTTGCAGCAGCCATTTCAGTTTGATATATCTAATAACTGATGGACTCAGTAATATTTCAGGATTGAAATGAGGTTTATTGTACTAACAGAAAATGTGCAATATGCATTAAACCAAAATTTGACCGGTGCAAAAGTATGGGCACCTCAACAGAAAAGTGACATTAATATTTAGTAGATCCTCCCTTTGCAAAGATAACAGCCTCTAGTCGCTTCCTGTAGCTTTTAATCAGTTCCTGGATCCTGGATGAAGGGATTTTGGACCATTCCTCTTTACAAAACAATTCAAGTTCAGTTAAGTTTGATGGTTGCTGAGCATGGACAGCCTGCTTCAAATCATCCCACAGATGTTCAATGATATTCAGGTCTGGGGACTGGGATGGCCATTCCAGAACATTATCATTGTTCCTCTGCATGAATGCCTGAGTCGATTTGGAGAGGTGTTTTGGATCATTGTCTTGCTGAAATATCTATCCCCGGCGTAACTTCAACTTCGTCACTGATTCTTGAACATTATTCTCAAGAATCTGCTGATACTGAGTGGAATCCATGCGACCCTCAACTTTAACAAGATTCCCGGTGCCGGCATTGGCCACACAGCCACAAGTGTTTTTCTTGGAATGCTGGTTTTTTTTAGAGCCATGCATAACGCCTTTTTGTATGACCAAACAACTCAATCTTTGTTTCATCAGTCCACAGGACCTTCTTCCAAAATGAAACTGGCTTGTCCAAATGTGCTTTTGCATACCTCAGGGGACTCTGTTTGTGGCATGCTTGCAGAAACGTCTTTCTCATCACTCTCCCATACAGCTTCTCCTTGTGCAAAGTGCGCTGTATAGTTGACCGATGCACAGTGACACCATCTGCAGCAAGATGATGCTGCAGCTCTTTGGAGGTGGTCTGTGGATTGTCCTTGACTCTTCTCACCATTCTTCTTCTCTGCCTTTCTGATATTTTTCTTGGCCTGCCACTTCTGAACTTAACAAGAACTGTCCCTGTGGTCTTCCATTTCCTTACTATGTTCCTCACAGTGGAAACTGACAGGTTAAATCTCTGAGACAACTTTTTGTATCCTTCCCCTGAACAACTATGCTGAACAATCCTTGTTTTCAGATCATTTGAGAGTGGGCTGTCTATGCTCGGCGACCATCAAACTTAACTGAACTTGAATTGTTTTGTAAAGAGGAATGGTCCAAAATACCTTCATCCAGGAACTGATTAAAAGCTACAGGAAGTGACTAGAGGCTGTTATCTTTGCAAAAGGAGGATCTACTAAATATTAATGTCACTTTTCTGTTGGGGTGCCCATACTTTTGCACCGGTCAAATTTTGGTTTAATGCATATTGCACATTTTCTGTTAGTACAACAAACCTCATTTCAATCCTGAAATATTACTGTGTCCATCAGTTATTAGATATATCAAACTGAAATGGCTGTTGCAAACACCAAAATATTTAGAACTAAAAATGATTAAGATTAATATGGGTGCCTAAACTTTTTCATAGGACTGTATATATAGTCCTAGGAGTCCTGACAGTGTCATACACTATATATTATAGATATATATAGTCCTAGGAGCCCTGACAGTGTCATACACTATATATTATAGATATATATAGTCCTAGGAGCCCTGACAGTGTCATACACTATGTATTATAGTCATATAGTCCTAGGAGCCCTGACAGTGTCATACACTATATATTATAGATATATATAATCCTAGGAGTCCTGACAGTGTCATACACTATGTATTATAGTCATATAGTCCTAGGAGCCCTGACAGTGTCATACACTATGTATTATAGATATATATAGTCCTAGGAGCCCTGACAGTGTCATACACTATGTATTATAGATATATATAGTCCTAGGAGCCCTGACAGTGTCATACACTATGTATTATAGATATATATAGTCCTAGGAGCCCTGACAGTGTCATACACTATGTATTATAGATATATATATATAGTCCTAGGAGCGCTGACAGTGTCATACACTATGTATTATAGATATATAGTCCTAGGAGTCCTGACAGTGTCATACACTATGTATTATAGATATATATAGTCCTAGGAGTCCTGACAGTGTCATACACTATGTATTATAGATATATATAGTCCTAGGAGCCCTGACAGTGTCATACACTATATATTATAGATATATAGTCCTAGGAGCCATGACTGTGTCATACACTATGTATTATAGATATATATAGCCCTAGGAGCCCTGACAGTGTCATACACTATGTATTATAGATATATATAGTCCTAGGAGCCCTAACAGTGTCATACACTATGTATTATAGATATATAGTCCTAGGAGTCCTGACAGTGTCATAGACTATGTATTATAGATATATATAGTCCTAGGAGCCCTGACAGTGTCATACACTATGTATTATAGATGTATAGTCCTAGGAGCCCTGATAGTGTCATACACTATGTATTATAGATATATAGTCCTAGGAGCCCTGACAGTGTCATACACTATGTATTATAGATATATATAGTCCTAGGAGCCCTGACAGTGTCATACACTATGTATTATAGTCATATAGTCCTAGGAGTCCTGACAGTGTCATACACTATGTATTATAGATATATATAGTCCTAGGAGCCCTGACAGTGTCATACACTATGTATTATAGATATATAGTCCTAGGAGCCATGACCGTGTCATACACTATGTTTTACAGGCATATAGTCCTAGGAGCCCTGACATGTAAATAAGACCTAAGGATGACTCTCCGCTTGGGTCCCTAAGTATATTGGAAGTCACGATTTTACCAGGCTAGGGTACAATGGAGATGCAGGGAGTTGGGATATTTTTCACAGTTTTGATTATTACAACTTGTCCTGGTCACTGTATAATCTAATACCCATAATTATTCAGCACTGATGATGTCTATTCACTACAATATGGACAATTCTATTATTTCTTATTAGGTGACTCTCTGGTGGAGCAAATCCTACTGGATGAAGATGGGCACCAACTAACCCCAGAATTGAGTGGTAAGTGTACATGATATAAACTTGTAGCAGTCAAAATGTTTATATATATATATATATATATATATATATATATATATATATATATATATATATATATATATATAATGTCGCAGTGTTTCACTTGACTTTGTGGTTTCATATAGCACTCACTTCAATCATCCATTCCTGATGTGTACAACCTGCCATTTCAGAACATGAGACAGATTTTTGGTGCATCAGAAGGTGCCCTAAGTTTAAGGAGGTCCTTGCGACAAAATAATAAATATGTCTAAACCTACAAACAGGATTTATAATTTAATAATAATAATAATAAATTTTATTTATATAGCGCCAACATATTCTGCTGTGCTGTACAATGTGTAGGGTTCAAATACAGACAGATACATTACAAAGAACGTCATTTCACACAATGGGACTGAGGGCCCTGCTCACAAGAGCTTACAATCTATGAGGTAGAGGGGGTGACACAAGAGGTAGCAGGGGCGGCATTGCTTATACAGTATTCAGTATTTCAGATGGCTAGTATTGATAACTCTGCCTCAGTGTGGTGTATACAATGTATAACTGTGTCCTAATTTACCTGTTCACCTGTTTTCAGATATGCCAAGATAATTCCCACAAGATGACCAGCAATGAAATACTAATACATAGTTTTATACTGACAACAGTTGTGTGTGAGAAAAAATGTTATTTCTTTAAAGCTTTTCATTTCAGTAATCTTAAAATGTCCTGAAAGAGTCTAAGAGATAAGGCAGGACACCTGGGGAGGCAACTTAAGCCTGACAAGCCCTGGTCCCTAAGCCATGTCCCATTTTGGCAGCATTTACATTTCACTTTCCTTCACCATCGGAGCCCAGTCCTCCATACTATACTGCATTTTGCCAACTGATGGCATGTGCACAGTCTCAAGGGAGATTACCTAGCCGCCATTATTTCTCTAGGAGAGCTATCTCTGCTTGATTTCACCATGTGGACCTCTCTTTGTAGAGATATAATTGGGGAAAGGTCCACTGCACTGTCAGGTACACACAGAGCACCAATTATGGGAAGGGACAATACATATCTTTCATGGTCCACTGGGTCAGTTTTGAGAGTAAAAACAAACAGCCCATCATTGCTTCTTACAATATCAATGCAATGTTGCACATTGTGCTCCCATAAAGGGATCATTTATATTTTCCTTCTTTGTTGCTTTTTAACCAGGCACACAGCCACAAATATTTTTTCCCAAAATAACAAGCCTGTAGTACTTAAAAGAAATCACTACAAGCTAATTTTTATATAAAACTATTGATTTTTTTGTAATATAACTGGCATGTGTATATAAAACACCAAGGGCAAGCACATTTCCCCAAAAAAGGGCAATTTGTGAATGGTTTTTCATGTTAAAATGCTCAAAATTATCATTAATGTGATCAGCTTCTCAAGTTGAAGATATGGCTTCAAAAGGCATAACATTAAAGATAACATTAGGGGCATGACCTGAATGTGGTGTCTTGCTAGACATTCCTTATAGTAGCTTTCGGACACCAAGTGAATTTTCTGTATCTCTTTCTGGTTCAGAACGGCTCCTCCGCTTTTCTGTGGCCATGGTACGTTGCCTAGGTCACAAGGGCTCCTCTTCTCAGTTTTCTGGGTCGCGAATCTCAATGTTCTTGCTGGCTGCAGATCCTGCTTCTCTCCCGGTGGGCAGCTTTAAAATGACACCACCGGCTCTGTCGCTCTAGACAACTGATCCTCCGCTTCCCCAGCCTGTCTAAGACATGCAGCAGGCGTCCTTCTTCATGGCTCCCCAGTCAGCTGTGGAGCTGCCTTCTCCAGCACACATGCCTTCTCTTTTTTCCCCACTGCACCTGTCCTCCTCTTCAAGCTGACTCTAATATGCCCCGCACTTCTGCAGCTCTTCCAGTCCTATTCTGCTGCATGGGGGTCAGGGTCTCCGCAGCCTCCTCCTCAGAGCTACTATCCATCAGCTGCCCCCCTGGAGAGCATGAGCCGCCCTTCAGAGGCTTATATAAATGTTGAAGGGTTCCCTCCATGGCTCTCTGGGTCGCCTTCCCCTCCCCCCAGCCTCCCTCAGTTCCTAGAGGAACCTCAGCCCCCAGTACACCTTGGCAGACCTTCATTGGCATACTTGCTGAACCTGACAATCCCTCCTGGCCCATAAAGTTGGGCCCTGTTGATAGCCACCCTGTCTACAGTTCCTCAGGAGGCTGGCCTCTTTAAAGATGTGTCCAAACAACCAGGAGACGGCTCCCCATGGTTGCAGCAGTCTACCCTAGATCTGGGGGCCACACGCTTTAATGTTCAGTCCACCCCAGCAACCCTCCTCAGTCCACCTGCTCGCAACCCTCCTCATATTCATCTGATTCCTCCGCTCCCGGCTCCATTTCTCTTGGCCACAAATCTAAGAGCCCTAAGTTGTCAGACATTTGGAATGTTCTGAGCTCTCTCCCTACCAAGATAGACTTAGAAACTATTGTGCGCAGAGTGGAGACTAAGCAGGAACACATCTTCTCCAAATTCAGAACTTAAAATCTAGGCTACTCAGGTCTCCATCCAGCGGCAGGAGTCCATTCAACTCAATCACTGGCTCTCTACAGTAAAACAGTTTGTGGCTACTCAGTGATCGCTCAATAGATCTCTCCTCCTGCAGATGGCTGACCAAGAAAACAGGTTGTTGAAATAATCTCAGCTGAGAGGCGTCCCTGACAGCCTCCCTCCAGCTGAGCTCTGCACTACAGTGATCTCCAGCTTTAATATTGCCCTTACCTGCCCTGTCGATAAGGATGTAAATATAGATAGAGTCCACAGGGTGTTGGGACCCAGACACACTGACTCCATGGAACCTCATGATGTTCTTTGCCATATTCTTTTCTTTAAGGAGAAGGAAGATATCTGATTGTCCGCCACCTTGCCTCGCCTTTAACCAAGTGGTTAAAGATAATTTCGTCTTTCTTCTTGCTTAAAGGGGTTGTCCCATCACAAGGATCCTATCTATACTGCTTGTTAATGTGGATGTAAGACTTTTCCTAAATACATTGCTTCAGCAAAACTGCTTTGTTTGTCCACTATCTTACTTTATTCATTTCATTGTGGCCACAGCCCTGACTTAGCTGCTCATGAGTCAAGTAATGTATCTGCTGCTCTTGGGGGGGGGGGGGGGGCTAAATGCAGGGAGCGAGCCTGTGTATCTAGCTATTCCTGTGTCTACACCACGTGCCCTAGCTCCATGCCATCAGATAGGGGAGAGGAGCTGCTTTCATTTCTTCTGTTCTCCCAGTTATCAGGCTAGCTAATTCAGTTGTGTTCATGATGGCAGAGACAGGCAGTCTCTGTATGTAACACAGAATGGAGTTGCTGCTGCCTGTACTTCATAGTCCAACGTGGGTGGGCGGAGCTACACGTGAATTTGGGGGTGGAGCTAAACGGCAGGTTGCATGTGAAACCCCGCCCACCAAATGATGCAAGAAACCAGGAAGAAAGAAGATTTTACAGCAGTAAAGACTGATGAGTATGTGAGGTGGGAATACCCCTTTAACTGTTCATAACAGTCATTTTCACCAGGGGTATCCAGTCTTTTGCATGTCACTGTATAGGTTTCCGTTCAGGAGTCCCCAAGAGGACATCACGAATGGAATACCAAATGCAGATGTGAATCCGGCCTTAGGCCACTTTTTCACAATGTTGGAAAAGTGTCTAAGACACTTGACAAATGAGACATACAGCATGTTAGGCTGCGTTCAGGTCGGGGCCACGTAAACGCACTGCCGTTCTTTCCGCAGCGCTTTCAACAGAAAGTTCGCAAAGTTTTCCTCTGCGGACTTTCTGTTACAATTATATCTACGGGAAAGCTGCCGGCATATCCGTAGATGTAATTGACATGCTGCGATTTTCAAAACCGCAACAGTTTTGGAATCGCAGCGTGTCTGCGCTGCGGTTTTTTAGGCAAAGTGGGCATGGGATTCTCAGGAATCCCATCCCCTTTGCTTACACTGTAAAACGCCGCGATTTTTTCCGCAGAGCAAATCGCTGCATTTACGTCCCATGGGGCCCCGGCCTCACGTGTTTTTTTGTTTGTTTTTTGAGGAGTTTTTTTTAGGCGTTCTTTGAAGTGTATTTTTGAAGCATTTTTCAGGTGTTTCCGTCTGAAATAAATCAATGCAATAAAACGCTAGTGGTTTGTATTGATTTCCTGAGGTGGAATCTGCCTGAAGAATGGACATGTTCATTCTTTTTTTTCCACTAGCGGATTTTTTCTGCTAGTGGAAAATCTACCAGAAAAAAATAAATAAAAAAATAAAGATTACATAGGACTGTATGGTGAGGCATTTTTTGATCACGATTTGGAGGTATATTCCTGACCAAATTCCTAACCAAAAAACTTCTTGTGAACACAACCTTAGGGAAGGATACGAATACGTCCTCAAAATCCTGACCAAAAAGACGGCTCCCATTGAAATCAATGGGAGCCGCTCAGGAGTATTTTGCGGGAACAGTTTTTTCCGGCTCCCGGAAAAGAGAAGCAAGATGCTCATTCTTCAGGCCGAGTCTCCTCGCGATTCAGCCTAAAGACACCCCCTCCTCCGGACTAGGCCCATTCATAGGGCCTAATCTGGATCGGAGTGAGGGGCTGGATGCCGGTGCAGTGCACCGGATTTCAGTCGCGGCTACCGGTTTTTAGTCCGGAACCTGAGGCGGCCTCCATCTTAGGTTCCGGACCAAAAAACCTGGTGTGAACTTACCCTTAGGCTGAGGCTCCACATTGCGGAAAAGCAGCTTTTTTTTGTTGCAGATTTTGCTGCGGTTTTTTGAGATAAAGCCTTTCTGATCCACTCCTGGCTTTGGATCAAAAAACCGCAGCAAAATCTGCAACAACAAGAAAGCTTCATTTCCGCACCGTGGGGCCTTAGGCCAGGGCCCCACGGGACATAAACGCTGCGAAAAATCGCGGCATTTTACAGTGCAAGTAAAGGGGATGGGATTCGTGCGAATCCCATGCCCACTTTGTGTAAAAAACCGTAGTGCAGACCGTTGCGGTTTGGAAAATCGCAGCCTGTCAATTATATCTACGGAAACGCCGGCAGCTTTCCCATAGATATAATGGAAATAGAAATTCCGCGGAGGAAAACTCCACAAACTTTCTGTTGAAAGCGCTGCGGAAAGAACCGCAGTGTGTTCACGCGGCAATTCTTTCCGCAGCACTTTTGCGCTGTGATTACAGCCCTTAGACAGTTTTTTGTGTGCAGATTCTGGTACAATTTGCTTAATAAATGTTCTCCATTTTCTGAGTGTTGCAGTTGGTTTCAGATACATAGTGAAGTTACATTTCAGTCACTGCAAAATAAAAAGCAATTCATTGAGCTCAGCAGATAGAGAGACAACTCATGTCAAGCAGTAAAACTTTTTAAGAAATGAGACAACATTAAGTCTAGGTTTATTAACATTGCCAATTGTTCTCCCATCAGCTGATCAACTGATAAGACATCTGCACAAATCCAAGACAGAAAGTGAATTCTTAGGGCCCCTTCACACGGAGGATACGCTGGCTGATTCTGAACGTGTAAATGTTCCGAATCAGCGGCGTTTAAAACAGATCCCATTGCTTTCTATGTGAGCTGGCATACCTGCGCTCCCCATAGAAATGAATGGGCTGCTTTTTTCCATTCATTTCTATTTGGAGCGGGCGTATGCCGGCTCCCATAGAAAAAAATGGGATCTGTTTTAAACGCCGCTGATTCGGAACGTTTACAAGTTCAGAATCAGCCAGCGTATCCTCCGTGTGAAGGGGCCCTTAGAAACAAATATTGATAGAACTGCACGCCAGTAGAATTTATGCTTCAAAAATGTCTTTATTAGTGCAACATTTCAGGCTGAAAAATTCATATAATAACATACATACAAACATACGTTAATATCAAGTATTATTCCTCTCACCTCTACCAGGTTATAGTCCTCTCTACATCGAGCTGAAGAGATCCAAGTAGAGACTATACCTGGTAATAATCCCAGCATCATTGCAAAACAAAGGCCTCTTGGGAAGGTCGGGCATGATGCTAAAGGGAGCAGCCATTATTGGGTTATTTCACTAGAATCCTGTCATAAGACAGGCTTGCACATTCCAGTGAGCGCCCTCTATTGGTTTGCAATACTGAGGCAGCAACTGTCTTCTTAATTACATCATAAAAACACGAAAACTTGGTAATCTTCAGTAGTTGATACCTTTTTAATGGCTAACTCATAATGATGACAAATGGCTAACGTTTCGAAGCGCAAAGGCTCCTTTGTCAAAGCAAATTTAAAAACATTTTTGAAGGATGCATATATATATATATATACACAGAGTAGGCACAAAGGGTGTTAGATTTCAGGAGGGGAGGGGGGGGGTTGTTAGTAGTTGGTGAGACAATGTAAGCAATTGGTGGAGACATTTGCTAGAGACAATGTGGTAATTGGTGGAGACAATGTAAACACTTACAGGTCCTTATCAGTTCACACGTAACTGTAAAAAGACATGAACCCCTGTGATGCATTAAGCCCACACTCTAATGTCTGAAACAGTGTCATAAATTTATATTCATGTATGCGCCTTTCTCTCTTAGATCTGAAATTCCCTCTCAAAATCAGAATTTTCATGTCATTGGTGATGTTGTGGTCCCCACTGCAAAAATGTTTTGACACGGGAAGGTCAGTTCTTTGTTCTTTAATAGTATGGCGATGTGAGTTCATGCGCATTCTGAGCTTCTGTCCGGTCTCTCCAACATACAGATTTTCAGTGGAGCATTTGGTACACATAATTAAATACACTACATTGGATGTGCTGCAGGTGAAGGTACCTGGAATGTTATATTCCTTGTTCGAGTTAGGTATCTCTATCCTGTCGGTACAACGGTACACGGTACAACAACGAACATTTTCCTAATTACATCATGGAAGGCAGATTTGCATATTCTTCCCATAGTTCCTTGCAAAGTGGAGTGCTAAAGGCTTAACAAGTCTCCACACACCTATATGGTGGTCTCTCCCTAAGGAGTGACAATATCCCCGTATCCATATGAACATTCATAGAAAGACTGGAAAGATACACAAGTACAAAAATACATATAACTGAAGATACATAAAATATTGTGGTTAATAACAAATCGATGTTATGATCTCAATAACATATTAATGCTATATAATAACACTGTAATAAGTAAGGCCAAAATAACATACAGAGTCCAGGTCCAATCTGTGAACAATAGAGATGTGATTGCAAGACTGCAGTGCTAATCACTGAGTCACCTGTGCTGGAGCTCTGGGTTCGAATCCAACCTAGGACAACATCTACAAGGAGTTTGTATCTTCTCCCTGCGTTTGGGCGGGTTTCCTCCTGGTACTCTCATACTCTAAAGACATACTGATAAAAAATAGAGATATAATATACACAATCAGGATTCTATCTATAAATAATAGTGACTAGGGTTGAGCTGATCTTGAGATTTCAGGATCGTTTTTAAAATCCGATTTCCGATTTTTCATTCGAACCCGATCCCAATGCAAGTCAATGGGATTTTTTTTTTTATAATCGAAGATCGAATTTTAAAAACGATCCTATTCACTACACAGCGTGGAGTCTAAAAATTGAACGCTTTAATTGTTAGACTCCACGCTGTGTGGTGATTAACAAAAAAATTTCTGGCTACTTGTCCCCTCTGGTGTCCATCACTGCCGCTGCTCCGATTCCCACTGTTCTCGCTCCTGTTCTGGCTCTTCTTCTCGCCTCGCTGCCCCCGCCTCCCAGGTTAGTGTTACAGACCTAGGAAGTAGGTGGGGCTTGTGGCTTAGGAGAGTGTGGGCGGGTACACGGCGGGGAGTGCCCCTCCCAGTACCCACCCACACTCTCCTAAGCCACAAGCCCCGCCTTCTTCCTAGGTCTGTAACACTAACCTGGGAGGCAGGGACAGCAAGGCGAGAAGAAGAGCCAGAACAGCGGGGACCGGACCAGTGATCGGTGCAGGTAAGTGTTGAATGAATGGACACAGCCGGCGCGCAGGGGGTCAAGCTGTCTGCCGGCTGCATCCATTCATTCTTATGGGACCTAGCTAACATTGTTAGCTTTTCCCACAATGCTTGGCCAGTAGCAAAGCATTGTGTGAAATAACCTCCGAACGCGATCCTGCCTAAAAAGATCGGGATCGGAATTCCAATCGCGATCGTGAAATTTACTGAATCGCCTATCAGAATCCGATCTTTTCCGATCCCGATCACTCAACCCGAATAGTGACATAACAGATGATGCATACAACTTCAAGAGATATGAATTGGAGATCATCAAATGGTGTCAGCATGATGCAATGTAGTCTGGAATATGCAGAATCCCAGGTACTAGGGCTGGCGAGCCTAATGTGACTATCGCTGGGTCAGCTAGGATGCTATAAAATAAATGGTCAATAATTCAGGAGTGTATTGTGATATATGCCCTAGGGCAGGGGTAGGCAACCTTTTTTGTTCGGCGTGCCGATTTAAATTAAAAAATCAAAGATGAGGTCCTCGGAGTGCCGGTCAATAATTGTAAAGCTGACGACGCCTACACTAAAGTCATATAGCACAAACCGCAACATAGGGGCGCTGTCATACTGCACTCCCAGCCACATGCACTTACCACTATTTGCCTGGATACACATGTTCTTTTCCTTTAGAAGCAATGTAAGTACATGCGTAACCCACAATTAGTGGTAATGTACGTGACTGGGAGCAGTGTAAGGTCATACCTGTAAAGCTCTGACACACAATGTACCTGTATGCTCCATCCAGTCCTTGGCCGTTAGTAACTTCAGTTTTCTGTAAGGGAGCGTTCACACTACCGTCGGTGTCCGACAGCTAGTGTCCGCTGCTAATGTCCGTTCAGAATCTTGTGTGGATATTAGTATCGGACACTAGCTGTGTCTGTGACATTTTGCATTGATTTAAATGGACATTGGGTGCATTCGTTCACTGTCCATGGGTGTCCTTAACTGTCTGTTCCCAAAGATGTCCAACTTTTCAAGCGGACAGCAAAACCCGATATGTAGGTTTTTCTGTCCGCTTGAAAAGTCGGACATCTTTGGGAACGGACACTTAAGGACACCCACGAACAGTAAACGAACGCACCCGATGTCCATTTATATCAATGCAAAATGTCACAGACACAGCTAGTGTCCGATACTAATATCCACACAAGATTTTGAACAGACATTAACAGTGGACACTAGCTGTCGGACACCGACGGTAGTGTGAACGCTCCCTAAGTGAAACGCAGATTAATTTGTCACTTTTAGTTCCTGGTGGTGCAATAACAGCAAAACCCCAGCCAGGAATTAAATGGTGTCACACTTACAACAAAATGAATGCACTGGTGCCCAGGAACTGGATTTGGCTATAATTGCATCTAGTTACAGTGTCACCACCCAATAGAATCACACTAAGGCTGAGGCCCCACATTACAAAAATGCAGCTATTTTATTGCAGATTTGGCTGCGTTTTTCTTTCCGTCAAAGTCAAGAATGGCTAGAAAAGGAACGGGAAATATATAGGAAGGTTCTTATACGTCTCCCTCCTGCTCAATCTGCTCCTGGTTTCGGCTCAAAAAAAAACAGCAAAATCTGCAACGAAAAAAAGCTGTTTCTGCAATGTGGGGCTTTAGCCTAAGGCCCTCACGTTGTTGGAACACAGCTTTTTTTGTTACATATTTTGCTGTGTTTTTCTGAGCCTAAACCAGGAGTGGATTGAGCAGAAGGGAGACGTATAAGAAGCCTCCTATATATTTCCCATTCCTTCTGTAGCCATTTTTAGCTTTGGTTGAAATAAACCGCATCAAAATCTGCAACAAAAATGCTGCATTTCTGCAACATGGGGCCTCAGCCTTACGACTCCTGCATACAAATGGCACGGATGTGGTTTCACTGACCTATATGTTAAAAAATGAATTGACAGGGCTGCAAATGCAGACAGATATAGGGAATGTATAGGACAGATATAGGGGATGTATAGGACAGATATAGGGGATGTATAGGGCACATATAGGGGATGTATAGGACAGATATAGGGGATGTATAGGACAGATATAGGGGATGTATAGGACAGATATAGGGGATGTATAGGACAGATATAGGGGATGTATAGGACAGATATAGGGGATGTATAGGACACATATAGGACCTGCTCCATAGTTTTCAGTTCTTCAATTTGGCCCAGATACACAGCCACAAAAAGAATGGCTGTATATATGGGTCCATTGAAATATATAGGTCTGTACTTTATCTGCAGTTGTAGATAAGAGTCTGGTCATGTATATTGCAGGTTACAACTCAATGTGCCTCATATTAATAGCAGTTAACCCCATCATGTCCCTCACATTAACCCCCTGTGTGTTTTACATAAGGGACACTGATATGTGAGACATATGGAGGTAATAAGTGAATATCTTCATTATATAGGTCCCTTATTAGTACCCCCATATGTCTCACACCTCAGTAACCCTTATGTGAGCCACACAGGGTTAATGTGAGGGGCATGATGGGGTTAACTGCTATTAATGTGAGGCACATGGAGTTACTAAAACTAAAGTAATAACCCCAAATGCCTGACAGTAATGAGAATAGTTAGTATCACACACGTACCTGGTGTTTTTACTTTCACTTTGCTTCCTCTCCTCCTCAGGGCTGCAGACGGCAGGAGCTCCTCACATGTAGCAGCAGGTCCAGGGAGCCCTTATCCCGTGCAGTGAGAGGCTCATCTCTGATTGGTGGGCAGTGAGAGAAGGGGGCGTGTCCTACACCGCAGCTCTAGCAGGCACTGAAAGGACGCTCTCTCTCTCAATTTTAGTGTGAAGTCTCATGCTGGCTGCCGTGCCACCAAAATATGCCTCCCGTCGCAGTCTTGGCAGGCGTGCCAGGGGTTGCCGACCCCTGCCCTAGGGAATAGAAAGAAAAAAGAGGCACCGAGCCGACCAATGTGTAGTAGTGGGTGTAATCACAAGGTAAGCAAACAATATTAAGCCGCTCACCTGACAGGGTTGTAAAGGATACAACAACCCTGATAGCATGAAAGGCAAAAGATATATAGGGAGCAGGTTTAGGCAGCAGCTGGTCACACGCCAAACGACGTCAAGGAATATCAGTTAAAGACCGTCCTCCATTGATACAGAGAAAGAAGACCGCGCTCACCCAGGGACCAACACAATCTTTATTAGCACAACGCGTTTCGAGCTGAAAAGCTCTTTGTCAAGTGCACAGAATTAACCAATCCAAGAACTTTCAACCAGGATTGGTTAATTCTGTGCACTTGACAAAGAGCTTTTCAGCTCGAAACGCGTTGTGCTAATAAAGATTGTGTTGGTCCCTGGGTGAGCGCGGTCTTCTTTCTCTGTATCAATGGAGGACGGTCTTTAACTGATATGCCCTAGGGAAGGATGGAGAGATAACAAGAAAAGTGTGAATAGAAAGGCACAAATAGAGAGTTGCCAAGTACATAGTAAAGGAAGGAAGGTTATGCAGATGTCATTCAAAACAGCAGCTGATACCACAGGATTTACCAAGGGAAAGCGAGAGAAACAAGGGAAATTCTGTCCTGATGCATACTAGCTGGTACTATAAAGTAGCTCCAGAATGCCTGTCAATAGTTTACAGCCATTATATAAATGTCTTACCTGGTGTAAATCTGCCAGGGAAATGAATTGGAGGCCTGATGATATGAGGAACAGACTTGTTCCTTTATAAAGAGGATAGATGACGTCATCATGCTAGGGGCCGTGTCGACATCATCTGACTGTGATTCCCTGTGCGCCTCACGCTGGAACCAGAAATCACAAATGCCGGCCTTAATGGTGGACTACAGAAAGCTTGCACGTCACTGCAACGATGTAGTCTATGACCTGGTGCTGTCTAGGTCCCTAATGTGAAAGAAAGAGAAAGCCTGGTGACCGACCGTATAGGCCAGAGCGCGTGCGTTCCACCCTGGAACGCACGGCCATTTTCCATGTACTGTTGTATATATGGCGTTGCATGCCAAGCTGGAACACACGGCCATACCGCACATTGGAGTGTGGCACGGGATAGGTTAAAAGGTGTCAGGGAGGGCTGAGATTAAAGGGGTGGCCAATGGGATCTTCTACAAAGTGTAGCAAACTTGTTAGGAAATAGACAAAGCACGGGCCCGATAATAAAGATAATAGGCCGCGGGTGTGCGTTCCACGGTAGGATGCATGGCCATATTGTATAAGAGAATGTTTGTAAACGGCGGTGCGTTACAACGCTGGAATGCACGGCCATATTGTGTTCAAATGTGACTAAAGAGAGGGTGGAGCGGAGCTGAAACTAATGAGGACCATAAGTTCTACCAAATAAAGTGTTAAAGTACTTAATGGGCTAAAAACAAGCCCCGGTCTGATCAGAGGTTACAGGTTGGGGGAGTGCGTTCCGCCGTGGAACGCAGGGACATATTGTATTAAGAAAATGTGTATGTATGGCAGTTCCAATGATGGAGTGTACAGCCATATTAAAGGTGAAAAAGGAGGAATGAATACATAAGTAAATATTAATAAATAAATGGAGAAAGTGAAAAGGAACAGTGAGAAAGAACAGTAAAAAGAGAGAATGAATGATATGGCATGAAGTAGAAAGAAAGGCTGATCCTACCCAATCCAGGGTAAGCGAAGAAAAAGAAGACTGTCCACTAGAATAGACTGTGGTAAGAAAGAAAACATAGTAAACCGGAAAGAAGTATAATGGCGAATAATCACGATTAAGACCCAAAGGATGGAGTGGGGATAATTCATAGATCCGTCTCATGTCTTTGTCTTTGAGAATCTTGGTTCTGTCACCGCCACATCTCTGTGATTGAACCCAATCGATTATTTGACATTTCATTAGGTTATTACCGTGTGTCTTATTTTTAAAGTGTGCTGGTATAGGGAGTTCCACTTCTTCCTATCTAATGATTGATTTGTGTTTCGAAATTCTGTCCATGATGCGCGTGGTAGTTTCTCGTATATACCATAAACCACAAGGGTATTTTATCAGGTATACAACAAACTCCGTGCCGCATGTAAAGTGTCCCTTAGTTTTGTACTTCTTGCCTGTGTGTGGGGGTGTAAAAGTTGTACCTTTTTGTACATTGTTACATTGTGCACAGTTGAGACATGGAAAAGTACCTGGGTTTTGACTTCCTGTGATTGTTGTTTGTACCGACGTTTTATGAAGCCCGATATCTGCAGGTACTGGCGTATCTCTGAGGGTTTTCCCTCTTCTCTATGACATCAGAGGGAGATTTGTGAAGACCTCTGGATGGCCTTTTTGTAATCTGTGCCAGTGGTTGTATATTATGTTGCTTATTTTCTTGCTGTGTATGTGGACACATATACTGGTCTTTTTATGGTCTTCTTATCTTTTGGGGAAGTTTGTAAGAGCTCATGTTTTTGGCATTCATGCACCTTCTCTAGCTGGATGTCAAGTGTGTCAGAAGGAAAACCTCTTGCTAAGAATTTATCCCTCCTACGTGTTAGTTGTTGTTCACATTTGAACTATATCTCAAGAAGTGAGATAAAGGAAATCACCTAATTAAATGAGGTGGTTGGAAGCTAGAAAAATGAAGAAGACTATTTGTGTCTCTTGGTCAAGGTGCAATGTGTTGTTGGTTATGTTTACCAGGACGTGAAGGAAAGATACAGAGCTAGTGATGGCCTCAAGGGAGGGTTTGATGGTGGGAAGGCAATTGTTTAAGTACATATAGAAATTTTGTAAGTCAAACATACACCCCTCCCATATCAGAAAGACATCATATAGTGATACTATACAAATATTATCTTTCTCATCAGACCTGTGCTTTGTCTATCCCCTAACACTTTGTAGCAGATCCCATTGCCCCCCCCCCCCTCTTTAATCTCAGCCCTGCCTGGCACGTTTTAATCTACCCCGTGCTGCACTCCAATGTGTATATGGCTGTGCGTTCCAGCTTGGAATTCAACACCGTATATACATACAACAGTACAAAATGGCCGTGCATTCCAGGGTGGAACACGTGCTCTGGCCTATACGCTCGGCCACCAGGCTTTCTCTTTCCTTCACATTAGGGCCCTATATAGCACCAGGTCATAGACTGCACTGTTGCAGGAACCCGCAGGCCTCCTGTACCCCACCATTAAGGCCGGCATTTGTGATTCCTGGTGCGTTCCAGCGCACACCAACAGGATCTTGAGTATGTTACATCACTATTATTTATAGATTGAATCTTGAATGTGTATGTCGCATCTCTATTGTTCATAGATTGGACCTAGATTTTTTATGTTATACTAGCCTCTGCCCGCGACTTAGTCTGCGGGTTGTTGGAGTGGATGATCCGCCTATATTCAGCAAATTGCTGCCGTCGATGGTTTGCGTGCTCCAGCATTTTGGCAGCTCTTAAACTGTCCTGCTGCTGAACTTGTTCCTCGCACCATGCCTGTGATTGTTCGGGCATCTCAGCAGCTCGCTGGGATGCCATATAATGAGTGTGTTGTCGGTGTTAATGATCCGTCTGTGCTGGTGTTTCGACAGCTGTCAAGCTGGCCTGTCACTGAACGCATTCCCTGCACTGTGCCCGGGATTGTTCCTGCATCTCAGCAGCTCGCTGGGAAGCCATATAATGAGATTGTTGTTGGTGTTGATGATATGCATGCTCTGGCGTTTCGGCAACTCTTAAGCTGGCCTGCCACTGAACTCGTTCCTCACAGTGTCCGTGATTGTTGTGGCATCCCAGCAGCTCGCTGGGATGCCATATAATGAGCGAGTTATTGGCGTTGATGATCCACCTGCTCCGGTGTTTTGGCAGCTCTCAAGTTGGCCAGGCACTGAAGTTTTTCTTCGCACTGTGCCTGTAATTGTTCTGGCATCATCTCAGCAGCTCGCTGGGACACCATATAATGAGCGTATTGTTGGCATCAACGATCTCCCTCATCTCCGCTTGAGAAGTGACACTGAGGGTTAGCGTGTGTTTTCACATAGAGATAACAGCCCTGGGACCTGAGATAAGGCTGCTGCAGGAGTAGTGTAATATAGTATGTGATCATAAATTCATAACAGTCGTGAATCCATGTCATTTAACGGGATAAAAAGTAGCCAATGTTTTAATCGAGGTTACAAACTATGTGCCAAATTCCATTCAAATCCGTTCAGCTGTTTTTGAGTGATTGAGGAACAAACACACAAACATCCAAACTTTCACATTTATAATATTAGTAGGATTGGCCTTAGGGGGCGTTCACACTCAGTGTCCGACAGCTAGTGTCCGATGCTAATGTCCGTGCAAAATCTTGCATTCACACCATTCACACAATGGGTTATTTTAAACTATTAGAATAATGTGCATTATAAATAAACGGCTGTAAGGGAATTAAGCCAGGTTCACATGGGGGTTTTTTGGACCGGATTTTGATGTGAGAAACCGCCTTAGAATCCGGTCCAAAAAGTGCCAGCTAGCGGCCTTCTGCTGCTGATTAGGCCCAAACGAATGCCGCACTGTGGACGATCACGGCTGATTCAGCCGCAGAATCCGCCTGAAGAAATGGCAGGTCTCTTCTTTTTTCCATGAGCAGGAAAAAACTGCTCGCGGAAAAAGGAATTGTCTGGTTCCCATTAAAGTCAATGGGAGGTTGTTTTTTGAGCCGGATTTTGACGCGGATTCCACGTCAAAATCCGGTCCAAAAAAAACCCTGTCTGAACTCAGCTTTAGAGGAGCAATTCTTCAGTAGTTGCTGGTGAACCCTGGGGGGAAGGGCAAGAAGACAGTGAGCCCTAAGCTGTGTCCCCCTGCCTACTTGCCTGAACTGTCTTAGGCGACATTCGATAAGTTGGTGGCAAAATCCTTTCTAGATATACGTGATAACGCAGAAAAGACAAAAAACAACAAAGGGAGGTCAGCTAGCCATGGGATCGGTAACAGTCAAGCAAAGCAGTACAGAATTGGAATCCAAGAGAGTAGTCAAAAGTAAAGCCAGAGGTCAGGAATATGAATAAAGGTACCCAAACAGCAAGAGTAAATAGCCAGCACGCACAAGGCAATAGCAAGCACCAATGTGAATATGAGCAAACAATAAAATGGAAAGAAGAACCTGCCCCAGACCTGATAGGAAGAAAGGCTGTCAATTACACAGGCAAGGCTAATATTAACTATAAGAGGAGCAGAGGGAAACCAAGGTGAAGGAGATAGGTGAGGTGGAAAATCAATTACAGAGGTGAGGGAATAGGGAAGTGTTAAGACCATACAGGAAGAAACCAAAGGAAGGAATTACAACTGGACATGCCTCCTGCGTCACTGCATGTCACTGGGGGATTGCGCCAAAGCCTGGACGGTTGAGGATGTTAAAACGGTAGTAGTGAAGCATCTACCCATTTCGCCAAGCTGCCCCCACCACACCCCTTTTACTTTGAAGTGTGACAGGTACCACACCCCTTAGTTCCCAAAACATTTTTTGTCCCCACCACACCCCGTTACGCCTCCTTTCCTTTGTGTGGTGACAGGTCCCCGCCCTCCTCCAATCCACCGACGCCCCCCATTCGCCCTTCACAGGCATGTCTGGAAAAGTGCCCTTGCACCCCTCCCTTCACAGGTACCTCTGTGCGCATTCCAAAGGTTGAAGAATGCGATGTGCATTTCATGAGAGCCTATGGCTTTGCATCGCGTTGCACACAAGGTCCAGCATGTTAGAGCCAGGAACAACGTCGCCCTTGTAAATAAATTCACCTTTATCATTCGACGCAAAACAAGAATAATTAATACTTATAAGGCTGTGTGGCGTTGCTGGTGCTGGCGCCTTCACAATTATACGGTGGAGGCGGCTCATGATAAAAAAAAAAAAATCTACAGTTAACTTTGAAATATTAGCGGTTAGTCTCTCAAAATATAAATAACGAAAGGATACAATTTAGTTTTAAAATTCTGCTTACTAATTTTGTGCACGCAAAACATATATATATATATATATATATATATATATATATATATATATATATATATATAGATATGTGTGTGTGTGTGTGTATATATATATATATATATATATATATATATACACACTATCCGTATATACATTAAAAAAATTGTGTGAAGATAATGATTACAATTACAAAATAGATACAGAGATATAAGGTGTGATAAAAAAAACACCAACTTACATTTATGTGTGGTCTGCTCCTTGACAATGGTGATATGAAATCCAGGTCTTCTTGAAGTTTGGTGTGTGGTCTCCAACCAGATAGCTGTGCCTTATATCGAACGTGACACGCCCCTAGGGATGTTGTGGAGGGGGATGGTTAAACATCCAGCACACCACACATGGAAGCAATTAACTTTATCAATAGATTAGAACACTATACTCTAAACTGTGTATAAAACATTGTTAGTACACACGTGTATATAAATAGTTATGGATGATCTAAAATCTCATAATCGATACAACATGCCAACGCCGTCTTAAAAAATATTTTCAAGATATATTTTAATCCTAAAGCCCCCGAATCTTTTGGTGGCGTAGTGAGTTTATACAGGTCTGTTAAAAAACACGGTATAAAGAGGCCGACTGTCGCATCATGGTTAATAACTGATTTATACACTCCATAAGCCGGCAAGAAAGAGTTTTATGAGGAATAGGGTTATGGTCTCAGATATTGATTCTCAATGGCAGTCGGATCGTTGCGATCTTTCAAACTACGCCAAAGAAAATAACGGTATAAAGTACCTACTGACAATTGTTGACATGCTGTCAAAATACGCCTGGGCAGTACCCTTGAAAGATAAGACGGGCGTTTCTGTAGCCAAAGCTTTTGAATTGATTTTCAAGAATGATCGCCACGTGCCTCATAAACTACAGGCAGAGGTCGTGAATTTATGAACACAGCAATGAAGTGTCTTTGTAAAGAGCGCGATATCCACCATTTTTTTTATTATAAACAGCTTCAAAGCCTCTTTAGTGGAACGATTTTATAGAACGTTAAAAACAAAAATGTGGAGGTTTTGAAATAGCCGCAATAAGCACCGATTTATAGACAAACTAAATAATTTTTTATACAGATATAATCAGATACCACAATACAATTCGCTGCCGGCCTGTGGACGGAATATGGAGGACCATTTATGGCAAATGCACGACTCTTAAACAGACGTTAAAAATAGGTGACAATGTTCACATAATGCAGTATAAAGGT
Source organism: Leptodactylus fuscus (assembly GCF_031893055.1). Lineage (NCBI taxonomy): Eukaryota > Metazoa > Chordata > Amphibia > Anura > Leptodactylidae > Leptodactylus > Leptodactylus fuscus. The sequence goes on from NC_134271.1 coordinate 153,769,432, forward strand.
TCTTTCGCTAAAGGCTATGAACAGACTTGCACAGAGATTTTTGTCGTCTCGGTCGTTAATATAAGATTTCAAAAGCCTATGTATAAACTTGTTGATTTAGCGAATGACCCAATAGAAGGTTCGTTTTACAAAGACGAATTGCAGAAGGTACTGGCCAATGCTGACCGCGTCTACAGAATAGAAAAGATACTAAAGAAGAGACGCGTGAGGGGTGAAACTAATTTTTTCCTAAAGTGGCTAGGTTACCCTACGTCTTTCGATTCTTGGATTAATGAAAATCAGCTGACTTCTATATAAATCATGGAATCTGGATCCTTTTTTTATAACGCTGCCTTGTAACGCATCCTCCAAAATATACCCTGAAAATACAATATCTACTTTCACAACGAAATTAGCGAGGCCTCTTCATTTCTCGGGTCCTTTTGAAGTAGCCCTGACTGAAATTCAATATGCTCATACGTGGAATACCTTTGAACCGTGGAAGGCGAACTTTTTTATCGCTAAAACAGGTGACGTGCTCTCGGACCAGTTTCTAAACCCGGGGTACTTCTCCAGCGTAGAAGAATTAATTTCAACTCTGAATGATGAGATCAAAAAACTAAAGCTAAATGATAAAAACTTTAGGCTCCGCTATGATGAAATACGGGGTACTGTTAGGAGCCCCACATCACGTACAATACGATTCGAACTAGGGCGTAAGTTGTCTAATATTTTTGGGCTACCATGCTGTTTTAATTATTCTGAGACTGAAAAGCATGCAGGCGGACGGAAACCTATCCTGATATAAAAGACAGATTTTACACGCTGTACGTCTACAGCGACATCATACAACATCAGTTGGTGGGTGACAGTTATGTTCAACTTTTAAGAACTGTAGAGATTGCTGGAAAAAAACACAAAATTGTCACATTACGCTACACAACCCCCGACTATATCCTGCTGTATAAGCAGCACTTCGACTCCATTACAATTTCAATTTTAAACGATCAGGCATTAAATTCAAGTACGGCAAAAGCATCATACGATTGCATTTTAGACCGTGCAAGGAGGTGACATGCTAAAATGCTGTCCCAGCATGTGTACGGCGATGACCGCTACTGTTAATCAGGCTGGAAATGGGTTAGAAGGTTTCAAGGGCGATGAGTATATGTATGGGGCCGGTCTAGCCGGTATGTTTCACGGTCTTTTCAGACAGGCCGTGCCTCTTTTCAAACGAGGCCTTGCGCTTGTGAAATTGCATGTAAAAACGGCTGCCAGAAATATCGATAAAGACGCCATCACAAGTATATCATCAGCTGTGATGGATAAATTAAACCATGAGCTGAAACATCATAGAGGCTCGGGCCTAGTTTATGTTGTGAAAAAACCCGGTAAAAGAAAACACGTAAAAGACGTCACCGCCAGAGAGTTGTTAGACCCACCGGAGACACATTTTAGTGAAATAATATGGCTTTTATACACGATGGTTCTGTGGAGTGTACCAAATCGGAACTAGTGATTTTTTATTTGCCCCCAATGCAGACGAGCATAGAAAAATCGTTCTTTGTAGAAGTACAACCCATAGAGGCTGTTGCCGACAATGCCTCATTGGAGTTCTTCATTTCAGGCAGCGGCGAATATTATTACGACCTGAACAACACACTCTTGTATATCAACTGCTGTATTGTGAAGGCGGACAATACTGCTATTCCCGCGGACACTAATGTTGGTGTTAGGGACATCAAGGAGTCCCCATAATAGAGTATGTTGCTGAGTTCCAAATTAAATATCAGGCCTGAAGTAATTACGCCCATTATCAGGTCTGCAGAAGTCACACACACACACAGCTGATGGTGTATCAAGTGAGTTCTAATTTAATGGTGCACAAAGGTGGTTTAAATACAATACAGACAAGAGCAGGTTGGACTATTCTAATAACATAACATGGTTGGCATAAAATGATTGGTTATAAGATAAACCTGGCACATGACTATTGGCTGAGGCCTAGTGTAATCTGCATCTCATTATTGCTTTCTGAACTGGAATGGACTTTGTCCTTTATCCTTAAACAAAGAAAGTTTCAAAAATACTTATGTGTGAACTTAACAGCTCACACTTATGTCTATATGTATATATCATGGAAAAAGAGATAAGATGTCATGTTGGTGCTAAATGAGTCTCAGTGACCTCCATATACCATGGAGATAAGATATACAAATAGCCAGCTGCGACTTACTTATACAGTTTATGTGTGAAAGTTTACAAGATGACTGACGAAATACAAAGATGGAGGATTTGACTCTAACATTGGTTTGATTAATTACCCAATAGCCACGCTTTTCAGTCTGACCGACGTGACGCTCGGCGACAGACTTATTTCACACTCAGAAAACTTGTACAGCTATAGTGCGTAGATAGACTATTTTAAATTACAGCCCACAAGCGCTGTCGTCATAGTCGGGCCTGTTCTATAAAGACACAGCCGGTCACCATCCTGTAAGGGCCTTTGAGGCTAATAATTTGGGGTTTGCTAAACAAGCTCAGTATACTTCACGATCTAGACCTGTACAGCTTTTGGGTCCCATTTTTGGGGATATATTTAATCAACCGAAACTCATACTGAATGGTCTGGATCTGAAACTTTAACCAGAAATAAGGACTCCTTTTTCCTGATGTCTGCAGATGCTGAACAATTTAAGGTACAAATCTTACAAGCGTTTCAACCGGATTTTGAAATGGATTCTGTAGTCAGGGAGTACGCTGCCCTTCTCCATATTTCAGGCAAGCAGAGAAGTGATATTGGTTTAGCCATAGACAGAGATGAATTTATAAACCGCTATACATTTTTTGCATTTGATTTGTCACCGGATCAAGAACCAGACAGACATTTTTCACTCATTAAAACAGGGAATCTTAGAGCAGAGGTGCACTTTGCAGTGCCAACACCCCACACGGTGAATATTTTAGTTTACTCAATACATACAAATATTGTGGAGACTAACAACCAAAGAGAGATCATGTGTGATTTTTGATTAAACATTCCCTGCCATCTTCAGAAATGAATAGCCTACAACTTATAATTCTGGCTAAATCTGAACTGTATATTTGCCAGTGTATTTCTGTGTGAATTTCTACCGGATGAGCCTGTGCTACAGCGACCTGCCGCGTACATCATCAATACGGATGATTCACATAAATGCGGTTCGCACTGGGTGCTAATTATATTGTACCATGATGCCACTATATTTTTTGACTCTTATGGATTTTCACCGACTTTTGAGATTTACCGTCAGATCTTTGTTCAGTTCATAGAAAGGAATTGTAAGAGAGATATATCTATCAAAATAGACAATTACAATCATATAAAACCTCTGTGGCGCGTACACCTTGTTCTTTTTATACCATTTAACCCAGAGTGTTGCTTAAAAGAAGGTTTTAGATTTGTTTAATTAAAAATGCTCCCATAATGATAAATTAGTTAAAATATTTATAATACAACGGCTACCTACTATAGCTAGTAAGTGCAAAGCCAGCTGTATATACCAACAGATTTGCAGAGCTCATCATTGATTGAGTGAAAATTAAGCATGAAGAAATTCCTATATGGAAATACTTGTGAATGCCCAGGCTGGAGCATGTGGCTATATGATACATCGTCAGTCTTTTGGAGGAGGGCGAGGAGACCTGTCACAGGAAAGGGGGCATAAGGGGGTGGGGTGGGTTGCCAAAAGTGTTTTGGGAACCAAAGGGCGTGGTCAGGGGTGAACCTACCTCTTTTGCCGCCCAAGACGAACTACAGAAAGCCGCCCCCCCCCCCCTGGGAGGAGGGGGCGGAGCGAAGGGACGTGGCCGAGCAAGGGGGCATGGCGGAGCGAAGGGGGCGGGGCTTAGTGCCGTTCGCAGGCAGAGAGCAGGCATGGAGATGACCTGCTCTCTGCCTGAGCGTGAGGGGAGGCTGCTGGAGCAGCAGTGCTCCAGTGGCCTCCCCAAACCACCGCTCGGTGCTAAGCCAGTCCAGGACAAGCTGTCCTGGACTAGCTTAGGTAATCAAAAATGCCACCCTCCCTGCGGTCCTGACATAGCGCCGCCTGAAGCGCTCGCTTCAGGTCGCCTCATGGGAGGTGCGGCGCTGGGCTTGGTACCTGTCACACTTCAAAGAAAAGGGGCTTGGTGGGGGCGGCTTGACGAAAAGGGTAGATGCTTCACTACTAACGGTGTTACAGAAATGTAAGTTGTACTAGTTCAGATACTCAGCACTGAAAGAAGGTATTATTCTTTTAAAAACACTGTAAGGCCTGGGCCCCACAAAGTATAAACAGCGCAATTTGGCCATGGAGGAAACCATAGAATTTTACATTAATCGCTATGAGTAAGGGACATTGATCTTGTAACTTGTAAGCAATGCTATTCACAACCTCTGTATTTTTATATATGTTTGTAATGCTTGTATTTTATATAAAGATGGTGCATTACAAGTTATATTTTATACTTTTTGCTCGTGGATGCTAAAACTTTTATTATTCAAGAATTCTGGGTAGAAAGAGTTTGTGTAGAGTTAACAAACAGGCAGCAGGTCAGGGCAAGTAGCATAGGTGTGGAAGTCAGAAAACATTGAAGATGATGTGATACTGTCACGGTTTACAGGAAGCAGGTAACAGTGTACAAGGATGCAGAAAGAATCTAAGGAAACAGGGTACAGAAAACTGCCCCTACGCTATGGCGGCTCGCTAATCCCTGCCTCCAGCTTACCCAGGATAGCTCCGGCCCCGACAGCTACTCTCTCTTTAAACATGAAGACCTGTACAGAAAGAAAGGGAAAAGGGCTACAAGATTCTGGGGTCTGGTGTTTTAAATTTGGGCACCCCTAGCGAAAAGATTGCTGCAATACAAAGTGCTGGGACTTGGTGAACTAGCAAGCCCAGCATGCCCAAAAACACAAAACAGAGACTAAATGCAGGAAGGAGGGAAATGGTGAGGAAAGGTAATACGGGAAACCACCAAGACAAACCACAGAAGGAGTCTCTCACCACTACCCCCAGGTTAGAACCAACAGAACTCTAGATAATACTCTAGAATACAGGGGCCAAGAATTAGCTGTGACTACAACAAAAACCAGCAAGGAATGAGAAGACAGACAGCCTCAAATAGAGCCTGGCAACACCTGATAGGATGATACAAATGAACACACCTGAGACTTCCAAACTCCAGCAGAAGATAAAGAAGCTCATACACAGAGAGACAGGGACTAAACCAATTCAGGCAACTAGCAATAAGGCAGAGAAACAACTAGAAAAGCCACAAGATGCTGGTTCAAATCCTGGCAGATAACAATTCATTTGTACCTTTTTTCATTTTTACTTCTTTTTATAAGAAAACATTCTTAATATGAAGAATGGGATAGACAAATTAGATGTCAGCCTCTAACCAAAAGCTGTTCTTAGGACACACTGTATAATATAAAGTAAAAAATTACGGGTGCAAAATTACGCGGCGTATACACTTGTAACTCCCATTGAAATCAATGGGATCTTTTAGAGCTCGCAAAATGCTGACACGCGTATACGTGCCACATTGCGCTCCACTTTACATCGAGTGAATTCCCCCTTAGTGCAGATGTGAAGTTCATTTTATATCCACTTACAAAATCTGTTTCCAAAAATATTCTTACATGTGCGCTGCAGTATCTCATTGGGGAGAGTCACTCAAGAATGTTATCTGTGATTATATGAAAAAAAGTGAAGTACATAGAGTGTACGCCAAATTACTCGTGTGTTTATATTCTCTTCAAACATTCAGAATTTCAACAGTTTTCTAAAATGTATAGAATAGAGACATGGCTAAGAGGAATGCACACAATTTACTGAAAGAAATGTATTCAAAATATTTTGTTTGGTTTCCACCTTTGATCTTCAAATTTATTTATTTTCTATAGACATCCAGAACTGTCACAAGAAACATTTATATGAAAAAACTGAGAAACTTATAGAGAACAAACCTCCAAGATGTAACCAGGAAAAGGAAAGTTTCTCCTTCTCTACACGTTATGTGAACCTCGTCATTGTCTCCACTGATCACTTTAGGGAACGTTCTCAGAATGAGCTCATAGAGACCGGGGCAAGACATGAGGAATATTTAAAGGAAAAACAAAATGAATTACAGCGTATTTCCCCCAACAAGATGTTCCGTTGGTGCCACCGATCCAAACTTGTACCACATATGGTAATGGTGAGCGGAGTCCCCGGTGCTGGAAAGACCACACTGATGCAGAAGTTTGTCTATGATTGGGTGAAGGGCGATCTCTATCAAAGATTCTCTTTTGTCTTTTTCTTTAAATTCCGAGAACTGAACAGACTGGATAAAGTTAGTCTGGAGACCATGATCCTTCATCAGTACCCATATCTGGAGGAGCAGCTGGAGAACATCTTACAAGATCCAGAGAAATTTCTCTTTATATTTGATGGATTAGATGAAAGCAATCATACAATGGATTTCACATCACGTCACTTGTGCTCTCATCCTAAACAGCTCGGACATTGTGGTCAGATTGTGGTTAGTTTGGTGAGAAAGTCTCTTCTTACTGGTTGTTCTGTCCTAATGACCAGTCGTCCAACCAGACTGGCATCAATTGATTGTAGAGTTTTCCAGAGAATAGTAGAAATCACTGGGTTTTCTCCAGAAGAACGAAAGATTTACTTTGAGAATTTCTTCTCCAACCCTGAACTGTCAGAAAAGGCTTTTACTTATGTGAAGCAGAATGCCACCTTGTACACGTTCTGTTACCTCCCGTCCTACTGCTGGATCATCTGTACTGTATTATCCAGGAGCTTCCAGACAACAAGTAGTGACCAGCAGGTGACATTATTACCCAGAACAGTGACACAACTCTTTGCCATATTTGTCGCCAACATTCTGTCCAATCACAGCCTGGAGAAAAGTGACGCTCAGAAGATCCTGCAGTCCATCGGATGGATGGCACAACATGGAGTCATGAATCACAGGATTATCTTTGATGAGCGAGATCTGGATTCTTTCCATGTAGACAATAAGTCAAAACTCTTATCAAGTTTTGTGATGGAATCGGAGGAACCTGTGACCTATTCCTTCTTACATCTCACTGTTCAGGAATTCTTCTCTGCCTTGGTCCATTATACTGATTATTCTCCTGAGAAGTTACAGAAATCACTAGAAGAAGCCAAATCCTATCCTGATGGACGTGGTGAGATGTTCCTCCGTTTCCTGTGTGGTCTGTCAGACAGTACCACCAGGTCAATACTAACTGGATACCTGGACAAACAAGTAGCTCAGGCCTCCAGAGATGTTATCACTTGGCTGAAGAACTTCATTCTAGAAGAACAGAGGCTGGTGGAAAGTGAGGACAAGAAGCAACATCTTCTCAGGATATTCTTTTATCTGTTTGAGACCCGGAATAAGGCTCTAGTGCTGGAATCATTACAATCACACAGAAGATTAGATCTTTCTGATGTTCACATATCAGCTCTAGACTGCACTGTGTTAGCGTTCATCATCGAAACCTGCACTCATATAGAAGAACTCAATCTATGGGGATGTTCTCTGGGCACTGAAGGATTAGAGAGACTTGTACCAGGGTTACATAACCTGCAGCATCTGAGGTAAATACTAATTATATTTTATCTTTCTGTGGTATTAAGATTCTGACAGGGCAGGTTTTCCAGGGAGGATAAGAACCACCACAGATATAGTAGGTTGTGTGCCAGGTACATGTGGTGTCTGTATGATCTCGACTACATATCTGCTTATCTGCTCTAGCATACAGTTGTTGTAGACGTAATCGTCTATATCCTGGATCAATCAGTCAGTCCAAATTAATGAGCATATTTGTGCACAATTGCTAAAAATGAGACAGACACTAAGTTCCGTTTCAATGCCAGCCAGATGCTCTTTCGCCCCTTAGGTCAGCTCAGCATTACTGGCTCTTTATTGAAAGTACACACACTTAAGAAACAAAGAAAGGAGGGGGTTACTGCCTCCTTGGCATTCCTGAGCTGCTGTCCATCTCCCATTGGCTTCAAACTTCAATGTCCAGCCAGACACCTCCTTGCTCCAGTCTGTGGAATTCTGTTACTGGGTGTGCCACACAGGAATCAAGCCCCATCTTGATTTTAAGATCCTTTGTCTCAGATCTATGTAACCTTATTAAGGAAAAATTAGTATTTCTACAATATAAAGTATAAGAATCTTGATTCATGTTCTCATACTTGACATTCCCCCCTAAATACTAATTTTTCCCTGAGCTTATGAACGCACTGATCTGTTCCAATGTGTTCCGCTCCTCTTCACCTCTTAGATAACTTCTTATCCCTAGTAGATAAGCTCCCACTTAAAGGGCTTTCACATAGGAATGTCAGATCCTAGCTGTCCCTAAAGCAACTCCGTGTATTTTCGAGGGGAAACTGGACCGTAAAAATGCTTCTTTCCATCTCTCTAGTCTCGACCAACTTTACTGCCGTCTGTGCCTCACTGGGCAAAGTATGTTTACATTTGAAACACCGTAACATGATTACTATGAGATACGACACCTGGTGCAGCTGCCCACCAGTGTCGAGCTTTATAGTCGCGCACAAGATCCCCCCTTCTGGCTAAAGGATTGTGTCGCCTGGTCTTCAACCCGACTATAAAACTACCTTGCCCCCTATCTCTTTACACTCCTCCAGGGAATGTATAAGCCACTAACTGGCTTATCGGACTATAAGAGTCCAATGGACGTCTGTTTCCTGCCCTTCCTCGGACTAACAGCCCCGTCCAATAATATGTTATGGCATGAAACGTAATACCTTTCCTAAATAGACGGCTTCCAGCTATCTCACTTCACTTAAACTTTCTCACTCACATCATCATACACCTTAATTGCCTCCATATCAGCCTCAAGTCTCATTGTCTAAATCCACAGCCTCGTTTATCATTCCCTTTAGACATGGGATTACACAGATTGATATCACTAAAAGGATCAGTCTCTATGTTGCATAAAACATAACAGGAACACAAGTGCAGATTCATCCAACAGTCCTTGATATTTCTCCTCTCAGGATCTCATATCTCATCTCTTTATCTCCATCCAATCTTTGGGTTTTAGTTTATAAGTTTCTTCCACTGACTCAGACTCTGGAGAGAAAGGGAAAAACTCAAGAATATACATTAATCATATGCTTTTGATGATTCATCACATAGTCAGTCAGCACATCATATTTGAAATAATTGTGAAAAATCCAACCCAAATCTAGGGCTAGGGCTAATTCTCCTGTCAAGAATGTACCGTATAGAGAAAACAAATACATGCGACAAGTGATAAACACTTCCTATACTCTGGGAACTGCATGGGGGTGTAAAACACTTATTATATACCCATAATATAGCATAGTATTTTCCTTATTACCCGTATGGTAAGTTCCATTAGCACTTTGATGCTCTCGGGGATACTACTTACACTACTTCTTTCAGTAGCCTTCTATCTGCAGTTTCATTTATGGTGATTTTCTTCACCAGATATGCCCCAGACCATCCTGAAAGAAGATAACTACACACAAGCACTTACTTACACCGTCTCACCTTTAGTAACTGTATATAGTTAACCTGCAATCCCTGGAACAGGTACAAAGGCTTCAGGCCTGACTCTTTGGCCTAACGCATGCCATATGGGCTTACATATACAGTATATCTGACTGTAGTAATGCTAGATCCTGCAGCTGCCCATCCTCCGCTCACCAGGTCACACATGGCTTCTCCTAAACAGTACACTTAGTAAGAAGCTGCTTATGCCATAAATGGGAACGATGTTCTCAGTACATACTCTCTTACCACCGAACACCAGGACTTGTACATCCTCTTTCCAAGTCTCCTCTCCTCCTGGACCATTTTCGGTGCATCAGTGTCGTAAAACTTGAAAAGAGAGCTAAAAACGTTTGGGTCCCCTAGGCTTGTGCAGCTGGGCTAATGGCAGTGTCTGCCCACATGTTACCCTACTTTCTTTCCTATCAGCCTTGGTGTGTGCCATGACTTCTGACTATACCCACCTGTGTGGGGGCAGCAGCAACCGCAGGGTCTCCATCACACAAAAAGTTCTTGCCCTCCAGATCGGACCATAATTCTACTATATCAAACACCTACCCTCAGACATTGTACCATGTTCAAGTGATGGCTTCAAGTTCAACTGAGACCCGTGGAGTCCCATAATAGGTCTCCTTACGCTTGGTTTACCTCATATACGGTGACTGTGGCATATCTGATGCAGGATCCACCATCTTTCCCAAATCAAGAAACATCAAATCTGCAAAGAACTCAAAAAAATCAAAGTTAACAATAGGTTCATCATTCAAATAACCAACAGTCTCTTGTAACCTACAATCATGTTGTTCTATTCTATATTGTCAGCAGAAAATACTTGTACATTTCAGTTACTCCCCCCTTGAACCTATTGTTAACAGCAGCAAACAATAATTTAACAAAGAACTCAGGGCCTAATAGTTAACCAGTTAGAAGTGACTTGTAGAGCAGGGTGGAAAGGTTACATTAGGAACCATAGAGAAAACACACAGCAGCCACTGTTATCTCTGTCTGCAATGCAAGATTTACGACCCCCTATGCTAACAGCAGCTTCTCCTAGAAGCAGCTTCACAGCCCACATGGCTGTGCCCCCCTCCCTCTGACTTCTGTCTGCGAGTAGTACTACAGGATTCAGCAAGCTCTAATGTACACTACTTAAAGGAACAGAGACACATTCATACAATCTCATTAGCAGAGAAGGCAGAAACACTGAACAAAGGATCACAGCAGTCTCCAGATCACATAACAGAATTACACACAAAGGACATCACACAGCAGACATGGGGGAGGCTCCTAATTCACCTAGTATAGAACAAAATAAGTTTCCTCTCTTTACTTCTTAAAACCAAAACATCATCACAAAAATAATCTGTGCTACATTTTTTATCAATCAGCACACACACACATGTTGCTTTTTGTTTTTTGAATTTCAAAACTTGGGACACCTTTTCAAATTTTCATAACCGTTATCCTACAATGGGGAACAATCCTGATTTATAGAAGCATGGTTCATTACAAGAGAACACAGAATGTAACAGAGCAGAGTATACTGTGTACGTCTGAGAGGGTCCTGTGCAGTGGCGTAACTAGGAATGGCGGGGCCCCGTGGCGAACTTTTGACATGGGGCCCCCCGACACCGAAGATCTCGACCAAGTCCCTCCTACGCATTCCTGCGCGCTCTATTATGTTCCATAGTTGCCTCTGCACACAGTATTATCCCCCATAGTGGCCCCTGCACACAGTATTATACCCCATAGTGGCCCCTGCACACAGTATTATACCCAATAGTGGCCCCTGCACACAGTATTATACCCAATAGTGGCCCCTGCACACAGTATTATACCCTATAGTGGCCCCTGCACACAGTATTATACCCCATAGTGGCCCCTGCACACAGTATTATGTCCCATAGTGGCCCCTGCACACAGTATTATGTCCCAATAGTGGCCCCTGCACACAGTATTATGCCCCATAGTGGCCCCTGCACACAGTATTATACCCAATAGTGGCCCCTACAGGACTAAATACTGTCACGTCACCCGCTGACCACTATACCAGGACAAATTGTGGATAAAAAATCTGGTCATGTGCATTACAATTTAGTAACTCCATGTGCTTCATATTAATAGCAGTTAACCCCATCATCTCCCTCACATTACCCCTGTGTGCCTCACTGTTAAATATCTTGTATTTGCCGGTGAGACTTGTGTCCACTGTTAAATATCCGGACCTGGCCTTGTCCACGATAGGAAGAAGTCAGCTTGTTATAAATCAGTGTAGAGGTTTATTAATATCTTGAAGGAAAACACAGGAACAGGGAAAATGTCCAAATAACACAAATATCAGTCAATTGTCAATAGCTTACATCTTCAGAGAAGTTAAATCATCTGGATATCTTGTAGTTACAGCTTGGTTCATGCTTGTCATCTGGTTGGTGGACTTGGGCTGGTTACGACGTCCATGGATGTCCATCTGCCTGGACCACCCACCCTGGTGTTCCCAAAGACAGACCTCCTGGTCTTCCCCTGGTCTTCCCAAAGACAGACCCAGACATGTGTATTTCTTCCTCATTTATATTCATGAGAGTGGGTGTTACCTTCCATCTTGTAGCTATGTAAGGAGATTTCTAAAATGGTCTACTCTAACCGCACCCATGCACCCAAAATATAAGACTATGATGTCAGTAGAGTGTTAACCCCATGTCTGCTAGAGAATATTGTAAATATATAATATTTAACATTTCCCCCTTTTGAGAGTGAAATATCTGTTTGAACTCTCAAGATATACCATACAACAATATTCATTCAATTAGATTATATCTTCTTTCTTCTTTGCTGAATACTGGAACTTAATTTTCATTAATTGTCCATATAATAATTTCATCAATTTGCGATACATTTTGACATTAGTAAACGTTATGGTATGTTATGGTAAACTGTGATCAAAGATGGAAACAATTTGATCCACTATCTAACCTACACCTGATGAAGGCTCTTCTTTCATCGTCTGGTCTTCTGGTCATCTCTTCTTCCGTCATAATAGAAGGCTTATTACCACAAATGTAGTTCTTGACTTAAAGTCCTTTAGATTTCCTCCGTGTTGTGCAGATATTATAACATTGTCCATTAAAGTTCATATTGTGAAGATATTGATATAACAGCAAAGTCCATATGTTATGTTTCACTTCACCAAGACATAGACTGTAGAGGGGTTTTTCCTTCTGTAATTACCTTGACCACCTGTCACTGTAAAATCATGTGACACTTCTGGAGCAATACTGCAAAAGCAAGGCAAGTGTGAATTCTGACATCATCCCTGCTGCTTGTCAGTAAGGTTCAGTCCTGGAATCTCAGTCTCTTGGATACACAATATCTGTGTTCGGGTTCTATCATTCATAACCCTTTTGCTCATCAAACAACTTAAAGTCTTGAAATAGAGAGGATTCCACCAAACATTGATGAGGACGTCTTTATATCTGTCCAATCATCCGCTGATCAAAGGTTCCAAACTCCAGTAATAGTTTTTAAACACAGTCCTTGGCATAAGCTTAAGCATATAGCATCATACCTTCAGATTTTGTCTTTTCCCGCACATCTTCTTCTTGTAACTGTTAAAGTCTTTTTATTAACATTTGATATCAAACTTTATCATAATCTTGGACTTGATTGAAGATAAGTTTTCTTTCCCTAATAACTAAGCCAAATTAGGCAATTGACTAAACTATAATATCACAGTGTACCATACCACTCATTTATATATCATACTTCTCTTTATATTGTATCAATATTTATATTTGACTTATTAAAATATTGATATTCAATACATTTATCAAACTATCAGATAATAGTACTTTGGATACAATAATCTATATAAACATCATATATCAACATATATATCTTTATATCTATATGTATGAATATATATGTGTAATACATTACTTGTGATGACAAATTGCAACACGACTTTGAAATATAATGTGATTATTAATTACCATTCTATAGACAATCACAATATTTATTCTTTAGTTAGAACTTTTCACCAATTATACTAAACATATGTTCCTATATGATTGTTATCATACTTATCATACATTTTCTAAAGTTTAATCACTTTATTTCCTTTTTAATAAGATATTATTTTATTTTAAACATTCATTTATTAAATATCATTGTGTTCTTTATCTGAGACACAATATTAACCTTTATTCATAAAAACGTATGTGCCTAAAGTTTCCTCTTAACACCTCGTCTCTTCACAGATTCCTGTGACCTTCTTAACCTTTCAGATACCTCCAATACCAAGAATAGAGACAACACTTGTGCCAACACACTCTTGTCTCTGTCTTAAACTTAACTGTATATATTCTTGTGTACTGGCTGTATATGAATACCATATATATGAAATAAGTATATAAACATAAACTTTTCAAAATATGTCACATCCTATAATCAGAAGTTTGAAGAATAAACCAGAGACTATCTCTCTTGATATCCCATATCCTTTGATGATATTATGCTTCTCCTTTCATGAAGATGATTAGCTTATCTCATTTGCATATAAGACATATTTTTCCCAATGTTTGTTTTCCCAATGTTTGTTTTCCCAATGTTTGTAGATGTTGATGTGTGTAAGTGTATGCAAGTGTGTGTGTACATGTAAGAATACATAATGAATAATAATACAATAAATCAATACTGCAATACTGGCTATAGCTAACTAGATTTTCCCACCATAACTAATATATTTATTATCCCATGATCCAATTACCACAATAAACCTTTATTATTTGTCAGGTTTGAACAAATATATTGAAGATTATCTGTATCTTCTCAAAAGCTACTTTTTCCTACAGAATGTTCACCTAAAATAACCTTGCTTTGTAGTGCAGCTGTCACCTTTTCTCTCAGCTCATGTGACTTAAACACTTGGTTTTCCTGTAGGTATAAACATATGAGGTTCCTTTCAATGGATTTCACATATATTTGCTAATTTCCCAATTTAATATAGAGGATCATATAAGATAAAAAATAGAAAGAAATAGAAAAAGAAAATAGAAATAGAAAATAGAAAGAAATAGAAAATAGAAAGAAAATAGACGTCTCTTTGTTGGATATATTTTCCTTTTTTCCTTGTTGGATGCATCCTGATTTTCTTAGGCCTATTTGTGATGTCACAGATCTGTTGTATACACCAGTGGACACATAACACACATAACACTTATACTGACCAGCCCATCAGGGTCACAGGTCACAGTGTGTTGCTGTCAATCAACTGACCACATGAACGGACATTGATTCACTGTAAGAACTCCATGCCTAGTTGCATGCCTTTAAACAAAATGGATTATAACTTGAAAATCCTAAAAACATGGACTTTACATGAAACTATTGAAAAACATGCTTGAGGTAAGTTAGAACTTCTATCACTTTATCATGCATTGTTATTAGTCACACCATGTGAAATTAGTTTACTCATTAATAGTTAGACACTCCATGTATTCTTTTGGCTATAAGGAAAGAATGATGAATGAATGGACATCACTGATTGAACTGATCCATTTTTCCATATATCTATATCTGATGAGAAAAAATAGATAAACTTTAGCAAAAACCAAATTAATACAATAATGATTTTAACCAATGGAAAATTTAATAACTTTATGGATCCCTAGTACTATTTGATCATATTCATATAATGTACATAACATGTTCCTCCTCTCTCTGCATCCAGAGAGTGGACTATGACAAAAATCTGTCACCACACATCAGGCTCTCCTCCTATATGTGTGTGTATATATATAATGATTATGATCCATAGTATTATTCACAATAGCATAATTAGGATTATTTATGAACATCATCACATAATCATGTGGATTATACCTGATCATTGGACTTCTCCTCATATAAAAGGGATTTCTCTTTACATAGCCAGATAGTACATAAGTAAAACTCAATAGATAGTCATTCCTTCAGAGATACTTTTAAATTCGACCCCTGAACTCCTTTCAGATATATATTTTTAAGTTAAACCCATGAACTTCCTGTCAACACGTCCATCCATAATAGCCTCGCCAGGTCATGAGAGAATGCCAAGCTTGCCCTTTTCCTAAGAATATAAGACAGGTCAGATGCCATTGGGTTACTGAAAAGATCTGACATTTTGGAGACAACTGGTACATTCCCAGATACAATTTTTTGACTATCAATAGATTTGGTTGGCTGCAATTCTTTAATTTCAGTTAATACTGGAATTTCAATTTGTGGATTTTCTTGCATGGCATATGGTTTATATGCAACATGTAATTTCCTACGTTTCTCATAGATTTTGTCACTTTCCCTCCTATAAATAGGGGACACTTTAACATGATTTGACAGATGTCTCTTAATAGGCTTTGCTTTTTGCTTTGGACATACTCGATTTACATTTGACATATGTTTCTGATGTCTTCTGGCCATGTCCAATAAACTAGCAGCTTCAAATAAAGTCTTCTTATCTGACGCACTGGCAAGGGTGACTGCATCCAAGAATTTGAACTTTTTAACAAAACTTTTCACCATAGATGAAGAGTTCACCTTTTGAATGACAGTTTTGTATGTTCTCTCAAATTTAGACATGAATGCATATGTACATTCTTTTCTGCCAATCTTTATCTCATTCAGTATATCAGGTGTTGGCATGCTGTCACCTCTAGTGCACCAGATTAATTTCTTTAATCTCTCCACATCACTGTCTTTTAACCATTCATCTGACTCATTATCATAAGACATTTTTGCAGACAAACGTTCTGTAAAATCAATAGGAAGCCATAATTTAAACAGTTTATTTCTCTGTTCAATATTTAGATCAAATTTCTCTGCATGGCTTTCAAAAATTTCTGAGTTTCTACACACATGGATCTTTACATCATATGTGAGAATGGCTTTACTCAGATTGATCAAATATTCCTGAGATTTTAATTTCAATTTAGTTTCTTGTATCATTTGTTCCTCACCATCTATGGCCATTACTGCCACGTGGTGCTCTTTGTCAACATATTGAGATTTCTCATTATCTGTCTGAACAGATTTATGCATACTATTGCTTAATTTCTTCTCTGTTACCACGTCATTAAAAATCTTTACCAAAGAAGCAATATTCCTAAATACCTGCTTCTCTTTTGTAGAACAAATTCTATTTTCAATCTTAGAATTTGCCTGTTCACATTGTGTATACAAATCTTGCCATATACTCGCTAAATTGTCACTAGACACAATTTTAAACTCAACGTTACACTTTTTAGACAATGACTCTAATTTTTCCATACTTTAAAAGTAAAATCTTTACTCACCACTGTAGAAAGCTTCACCTTTAGCTTGTCCTTGGAACAGCTGGTCCCTGTCATCAGAACGTCTCAGTACGTCTGGCACTTGTGGTCCTTCTGTGTTTCCTCACAGGCTTTCCTCACACAGGCTTCCGTATCATATAACACGTACAACAGTCATCTGTATCTCACCAATATAAGTTCTTTTTCGAAGTCTTCCTGAATCTTGCAATTCATACAACTTGCAAAATACTCCTCTCTTCCCCCTTAATTGCAAGTGAACGGAACGAGAAAAACAGGAAAAAAAACGACCGTGCTGGCTCGCCACTGTTAAATATCTTGTATTTGCCGGTGAGACTTGTGTCCACTGTTAAATATCCGGACCTGGCCTTGTCCACGATAGGAAGAAGTCAGCTTGTTATAAATCAGTGTAGAGGTTTATTAATATCTTGAAGGAAAACACAGGAACAGGGAAAATGTCCAAATAACACAAATATCAGTCAATTGTCAATAGCTTACATCTTCAGAGAAGTTAAATCATCTGGATATCTTGTAGTTACAGCTTGGTTCATGCTTGTCATCTGGTTGGTGGACTTGGGCTGGTTACGACGTCCATGGATGTCCATCTGCCTGGACCACCCACCCTGGTGTTCCCAAAGACAGACCTCCTGGTCTTCCCCTGGTCTTCCCAAAGACAGACCCAGACATGTGTATTTCTTCCTCATTTATATTCATGAGAGTGGGTGTTACCTTCCATCTTGTAGCTATGTAAGGAGATTTCTAAAATGGTCTACTCTAACCGCACCCATGCACCCAAAATATAAGACTATGATGTCAGTAGAGTGTTAACCCCATGTCTGCTAGAGAATATTGTAAATATATAATATTTAACACTCACCATAAGAGTTACTGATATGTGAGAGACATGGAGGTAATAATAAAGTATCTTCATTATTATTACCCCCATATGTCTCACATATCAGTAACTCTTATGGTGAGGCACACAGGGGTAATGTGAGGGAGATGATGGGGTTAACTGCTATTACTATGAGGCACATGGAGTTACTAAAACACAAGTAATCACCCCATATGCCTGACATTAATAAGTAACCCCAGTACGTACCTGTGTAGCTTTAGTTTCACTTTCCTTCTTCCTTTCTTCCTCCAGTGCAGACGGCAGGAGCTCGGCAGGGATAAGCCCCGCCTCCTCCTCTCATTGGTGGGCAGAGGACAGCAGAGAAAGGGAGGGGGGGGAGAGAGAGGGAGAGCGTGCTGAAGCGCTGAGAGGAGCCAGACCTGCAGCTCCTGTGTCTCAGCCATTGCTGCAGCTTCGGGGCCCCCTGTTGATGGAAAGTATTCCACCAACAGGGGGCCCCGATCATTATACTCGGGGGTCCGAAAAGACCTCGGAGTATAATGATAGCAGCGGTAGCGGCTGTCACCGGGCCCCTAATGTCCCGGGCCCTGTGGCAGCTGCTACTGCTGCTATGGTGGTAGTTACGCCACTGGTCCTGTGTTAAAATCAAAGATGGCGTCGAAACACTAGGGCGACACCCTTCCTCCTGCATTCCATTGTGGAACAATGATACCAAATCCTTAATGGCGGATAGTGAATGTTTACACAGTATAGGTGTGGATATATATATACTGCTGAGACAAAGAAAGATGCGATTAGCATAATTAACATAACAGAACACAAGTTTAACACATAACCATTGAACATAGACCATAATTTACCAGACTTTTACAATTTTCTTTACTAGATCCCAACCAAAGTTTAAACGTATAATCCTCTAAACATCATAATAGCGGTATACAGTGAGGTCTTTTATAGCTGAACTTGTCACTGGTTTTACAAGGATTCACATTCAACTTCCAGAAATCCCTCTCTTGCTATAGCACACGCCTCTAAACCATGCTGTGCCTTGTAACATTCCATTGTCTCTCACTACCAGCAGCTTGTCCATGGGACTCACTACAACCTCACGTGCTATTAACCTTTTCATTGCCTTTAACATGCTGCTTGCCTACTCTCTTCACAATTAAATCATGGGGGTTATTCATGTCCCTCAGGGACAGACTCTTTTGACTTAAACATGGACCATATACATTCTCAACTCTCAAATTCAGTCCATCTACTTAGAACCCTGACTGATTGAGCACATGGGACAGAAAAACAGCAATGCTTGGTTCTTAAAACTGCCAGAGGAAAGGTCCAGAAAACCCTGTCCCTTCTGGGGTTCAGACAAATAACCCGTCATAATCACCACATGTACTAGCCGCCATTTTCCGATTTCACAGGTGAGCAACTATATATATATATATATATATATATATATATATATATATATATATATATAATATATATATATATATATATATATAATATAAGTAAACTCACCGTGATCAGCTGAGATTCCGGACTCTCTTCGGAAAGTGATGGGGTTCAACTAAGGTGACACACGCGGGTTAAAAGCCTCTCTGGATTTCTGTCAAAGCAGTTATCCGAGTCACGGCACCAAATGTTGTAGACGTAATCGTCTATATCCTGGATCAATCAGTCAGTCCAAATTAATGAGCATATTTGTGCACAATTGCTAAAAATGAGACAGACACTAAGTTCCGTTTCAATGCCAGCCAGATGCTCTTTCGCCCCTTAGGTCAGCTCAGCATTACTGGCTCTTTATTGGAAGTACACACACTTAAGAAACAAAGAAAGGAGGGGGTTACTGCCTCCTTGGCATTCCTGAGCTGCTGTCCATCTCCCATTGGCTCCAAACTTCAATGTCCAGCCAGACACCTCCTTGCTCCAGTCTGTGGAATTCTGTTACTGGGTGTGCCACACAGGAATCAAGCCCCATCTTGGTTTTAAAATCCTTTCTCAGATCTATGTAACCTTTTTAAGGAAAAATTAGTATTTCTACAATATAAAGTATAAGAATCTTGATTCATGTTCTCAGACTTGACACAGTCTCTAGTC